>NW_027275746.1:0-51616 GCF_030028105.1 Mobula birostris
AGTCTCCAGCCTCCAGCCTCGCCTCTAGTCTCTAGTCTCCAGACTCCAGCCCCACCTCCAGCCTCCAGCCTCCAGCCTCTCCTCTAGTCTCTAGTCTCCAGCCTCGCATCTAGTCTCCAGCCTCCAACCTCGCATTTGGTCTCCAGCCTCCAGCCTCGCATCTAGTCTCCAGCCTCCAGCTGCACCTCTAGTCTCCAGCCTCCAGCCTCGCCTCTAGTCTCTAGTCTCCAGCCTCGCATCTAGTCTCCTGCCTCCAGCCTGGCATCTGGTCTCCAGCCTCCAGCCTCACCTCTAGTCTCCAGCCTCCAGCCTCGCCTCTAGTCTCTAGTCTCCAGCCTCCAGCCTCGCCTCTAGTCTCTAGTCTCCAGCCTCCAGCCTCGCCTCTAGTCTCCAGCCTCCAGCCTCGCCTCTAGTCTCTAGTCTCCAGACTCCAGCCCCACCTCTAGTTTCTAGTCTCCAGCCTCCAGTCTCGCCTCTAGTCTCTAGTCTGCAGCCTCCAGCCTCGCCTCTAGTCTCTAGTCTCCAGCCTCCAGCCTCGCCTCTAGTCTCTAGTCTCCAGCCTCGCATCTAGTCTCCAGCCTCCAGCCTCGCATCTGGTCTCCAGGCTCCAGCCTCACCTCTAGTCTCTAGTCTCCAGCCTCCAGCCTCGCCTCTAGTCTCCAGCCTCCAGCCTCGCCTCTAGTCTCTAGTCTCCAGAATCCAGCCCCACCTCTGGTCTCCAGCCTCCAGCCCCCAGCCTCGCCTCTAGTCTCTAGTCTCCAGCCTCCAGCCTCGCCTCTAGTCTCTGGTCTCCAGCCTCCAGCCTCGCCTCTAGTCTCCAGCTTCCAGCCTCGCCTCTAGTCTCTAGTCTCCAGACTCCAGCCCCACCTCTAGTCTCTAGTCTCCAGCCTCCAGTCTCGCCTCTAGTCTCTAGTTTCTAGTCTCCAGCCTCCAGCCTCGCTTCTCGCCTCTAGTCTCCAGCCTACTGCCTCGCCTCTAGTCTCCAGCCTCCAGCTTCACCTCTAGTCTCCAGCCTCCAGCCTCCAGCCTCCAACCTCGCCTCTAGTCTCCAGCCTCCAGCCTCCGGCCACGCCTCTGGTCTCTCGTCTCCAGCTTCCAGCCTCGCCTCTAGTCTCCAGCCTCCAGCCTCGCCTCCAGCCTCCAGCCTCGCCTCTAGTCTCTAGCCTCCAGCCTCAAGCCATGCCTCTAGTCTCTAGTCTCCAGCCTCCAGCCTCGCATCTAGTCTCCAGCCTAAAGCCTCCAGCCTCACCTCTAGTCTCCAGCCTCCAGCCTCGCCTCTGGTCTCTTGTCTCCAGCCTCCAGCCTCGCTTCTAGTCTCTAGACTCTAGTCTCCAGCCTCCAGCCTCGCCTCTAGTCTCCAGCCTCCAGCCTCCAGCCTTGCCTCTAGTCTCTAGTCTCCAGCCTCCAGCCTCCAGCCTCGCCTCCAGCCTCCAGCCTCGCCTCTAGTCTCTAGTCTCCAGCTTCGAGCCTCGCCTCTAGTCTCTAGTCTCCTGCTCCAGCCTCGCCTCTAGTCTCTAGTGTCTAGTCTCCAGCCTCCAGCATCACTTCTAGTCTCCAGCGTCCATCCGCCAGCCTCCAGCCTCGACTCTAGTCTCTAGTCTCCTGTCTCCAGCCTCCAGCCTCGCATCTAGTCTCCAGCCTCCAGCCTCACCTCTAGCCTCCAGCCTCCAACCTCCAACCTTCAGCCTCCAGCCTCCAGCCTCGCCTGTAGTCTCTAGTCTTCAGCCTCCAGCCTCGACTCTTGTCTGTAGACTTCAGCCTCCAGCCTCGCCTCTAGTCTCCAGCCTCCAGCCTCGCATCTAGTCTGCAGCCTCCGGCCTCCAGCCTCGCCTCTAGTCTCCAGCCTCCAGCCTCCAGCATCGCCACTAGTCTCCAGCCTACAGCCTCGTCTCTCGTCTCCAACCTCCAGCCTTGCCTCTCGTCTCCAGCCTCCAGCCTCATATCTAGTCTCCAGTCTCCAGCTTCCAGTCTCTAGCCTCCAGCCTCCTCTCTAGTCTCTAGTCTCCAGCCTCCAGCCTCGCCTCTAGTCTCCAGCCTCCAGACTCCAGCCTCGCCTCCAGTCTCTAGTCTCCAGCCTCGCATCTAGTCTCCAGCCTCCAGCCTCGCATCTGATCTCCAGCCTCCAGCCTCATCTCTAGTCTCCAGCCTCCAGCCTCACCTCTAGTCTCTAGTCTCCAGCCTCCAGCCTCGCATCTAGTCTTCAGCCTCCAGCTTCACCTCTAGTCTCCAGCCTCCAACCTCAAACCTCCAGCCTCCAGCCTCGCCTCTAGTCTCTAGTCTCCAGCCTCCAGCCTCGCCTCTAGTCTCTAGTCTCCAGACTCCAGCCCCACCTCTAGTCTCCAGCCTCCATCCTCCAGCCTCGCCTCTAGTCTCTCGTCTCCAGCCTCGCATCTAGTCTCCAGCCTCCAGCCTCGCATCTGGTCTCCAGGCCTCCAGCCTCACCTCTGGTCTCCAGCCTCCAGCCTCGCCTCTAGTCTCTAGTCTCCAGCCTCCCAGCCTCGCCTCTAGTCTCCAGCCTCCAGCCTCGCCTCTAGTCTCTAGTCTCCAGACTCCAGCCCCACCTCTAGTTTCTAGTCTCCAGCCTCCAGTCTCGCCTCTAGTCTCTAGTTTCTAGTCTCCAGCCTCCAGCCTCGCTTCTTGTCTCTAGTCTCCAGCCTCCAGCCTCGCCTCTAGTCTCCAGCCTCTAGCCTCGCCTCTAGTCTCTAGTTTCTAGTCTGCAGCTCCAGCCTCGCATCTTGTCTCTAGTCTCCAGCCTCCAGCCTCGCCTCTAGTCTCCAGCCTCCAGCCTCGCCTCTGGTCTCCAGCCTCCTGCCTCGCTTCTAGTCTCCAGCCTCCAGTCTCCGGCCTCCAGCCTCGCCTCTAGTCTCCAGCCTCCAGCCTCCGGCCACGCCTCTGGTCTCTAGTCTCCAGCTTCAGCCTCGCCTCTAGTCTCCAGCCTCCTGCATCGCCTCTAGCCTCCAGCCTCGCCTCTAATCTCTAGTTTCAAGTCTGCAGCCTCCACAGCCTCGCTCTTGTCTCTAGTCTCCAGCTCCAGCCTGCCTCTAGTCTCCAGCTCCAGTCTCCGGCCTCCAGCCTCGCCTCTAGTCTCCAGCCTCCAGCCTCACCTCTAGTCTCTAGCCTCCAGACTCCAGCCCCACCTCTAGTCTCTAGTCTCCAGCCACCAGTCTCGCCTCTAGTCTCCCAGTTTCTAGTCTCCAGCCTCCAGCCTCGCTTCTTGTCTCTAGTCTCCAGCCTCCAGCCTCACCTCTAGTCTCCAGCCTCCAGCCTCGCCTCTAGTCTCTAGTCTCCAGACTCCAGCCCCACCTCCAGCCTCCAGCCTCCAGCCTCCAGCCTCTCCTCTAGTCTCTAGTCTCCAGCCTCGCATCTAGTCTCCAGCCTCCAGCCTCTCATCTGGTCTCAGCCTCCAGCCTCGCCTCTAGTCTCTAGTCTCTAGCCTCCAGCCTCGCCTCTAGTCTCCAGCCTCCAACTTCGCCTCTAGTCTCTAGTCTCCAGACTCCAGCCCCACCTCTAGTTTCTAGTCTCCAGCCTCCAGTCTCGCCTCTAGTCTCTAGTTTCTAGTCTCCAGCCTCCAGCCTCACTTCTTGTCTCTAGTCTCCAGCCTCCAGCCTCGCCTCTAGTCTCCAGCTCCAGCCTCGCTTCTTGTCTCTAGTCTCCAGCCTCCAGCCTCGCCTCTAGTCTCCAGCCTCCAGCCTCCAGCCTCGCCTCTAGTCTCTAGTCTCCAGCCTCGCATCTAGTCTCCAGCCTCCAGCCTCGCATCTGGTCTCCAGCCTCCAGCCTCACCTCTAGTCTCCAGCCTCCAGCCTCACCTCTAGTCTCTAGCCTCCAGACTCCAGCCCCACCTCTAGTCTCTAGTCTCCAGCCTCCAGTCTCGCCTCTAGTCTCCAGTTTCTAGTCTCCAGCCTCCAGCCTCGCTTCTTGTCTCTAGTCTCCAGCCTCCAGCCTCACCTCTAGTCTCCAGCCTCCAGGCCTCGCCTCTAGTCTCTAGTCTCCAGACTCCAGCCCCACCTCCAGCCTCCAGCCTCCAGCCTCCAGCCTCTCCTCTAGTCTCTAGTCTCCAGCCTCGCATCTAGTCTCCAGCCTCCAACCTCCGCAGTTGGTCTCCAGCCTCCAGCCTCGCATCTAGTCTCCAGCCTCCAGCTGCACCTCTAGTCTCCAGCCTCCAGCCTCGCTTCTTGTCTCTAGTCTCCAGCCTCCAGCCTCGCCTCAAGTCTCCAGCCTCCTGCTCGCCTCTAGTCTTTAGTCTTCGGACTCCAGCCCCACCTCTAGTCTCTAGTCTCCAGCCTCCAGACTCGCCTCTAGTCTCTAGTTTCTAGTCTGCAGCCTCCAGCCTCCCTTCTTGTCGGTAGTCTGCAGCCTCCAGCCTCGCCTCTAGTCTCCAGCCTCCAGCCTCGCCTCTAGTCTCCAGCCTCCAGTCTCCGGCCTCCAGCCTCGCCTCTAGTCTCCAGCCTCCAGCTTCCGGCCACGCCTCTGGTCTCTAGTCTCCAGCTTCCAGCCTCGCCTCTAGTCTCCAGCCTCCTGCATCGCCTCTAGCCTCCAGCCTCGCCTCTAGTCTCTAGTTTCTAGTCTGCAGCCTCCAGCCTCGCTTCTTGTCTCTAGTCTCCAGCCTCCAGCCTCGCCTCTAGTCTCCAGCCTCCAGCCCCCAGCCTCGCCTCTAGTCTCTAGTCTCCAGCCTCGCATCTAGTCTCCAGCCTCCAGCCTCTCATCTGGTCTCCAGTCTCCAGCCTCGCCTCTAGTCTCTAGTCTCTAGCCTCCAGCCTCGCCTCTAGTCTCCAGCCTCCAACTTCGCCTCTAGTCTCTAGTCTCCAGACTCCAGCCCCACCTCTAGTTTCTAGTCTCCAGCCTCCAGCCTCGCCTCTAGTCTCTAGTCTCCAGCCTCGCATCTAGTCTCCAGCCTCCAGCCTCGCATCTGGTCTCCAGCCTCCAGCCTCACCTCTAGTCTCCAGCCTCCAGCCTCACCTCTAGTCTCTAGCCTCCAGACTCCAGCCCCACCTCTAGTCTCTAGTCTCCAGCCTCCAGTCTCGCCTCTAGTCTCCAGTTTCTAGTCTCCAGCCTCCAGCCTCGCTTCTTGTCTCTAGTCTCCAGCCTCCAGCCTCACCTCTAGTCTCCAGCCTCCAGCCTCGCCTCTAGTCTCTAGTCTCCAGACTCCAGCCCCACCTCCAGCCTCCAGCCTCCAGCCTCCAGCCTCTCCTCTAGTCTCTAGTCTCCAGCCTCGCATCCAGTCTCCAGCCTCCAACCTCGCATTTGGTCTCCAGCCTCCAGCCTCGCATCTAGTCTCCAGCCTCCAGCTGCACCTCTAGTCTCCAGCCTCCAGCCTCGCTTCTTGTCTCTAGTCTCCAGCCTCCAGCCTCGCCTCAAGTCTCCAGCCTCCAGACTCGCCTCTAGTCTCTAGTTTCTAGTCTGCAGCCTCCAGCCTCCCTTCTTGTCGGTAGTCTGCAGCCTCCAGCCTCGCCTCTAGTCTCCAGCCTCCAGCCTCGCCTCTAGTCTCCAGCCTCCAGTCTCCGGCCTCCAGCCTCGCCTCCAGTCTCCAGCCTCCAGCCTCCGGCCACGCCTCTGGTCTCTAGTCTCCAGCTTCCAGCCTCTGCTCTAGTCTCCAGCCTCCAGCCTCCAGCCTCGCTTCTAGTCTCTTGTCTCCAGCCTCGCATCTAGTCTCCAGCCTCCAGCCTCGCATCTGGTCTCCAGCCTCCAGCCTCACCTCTAGTCTCTAGCCTCCAGCCTCACCTCTAGTCTCTAGTCTCCAGCCTCCAGCCTTGCATCTAGTCTCCAGCCTCCAGCTTCACCTCTAGTCTCCAGCCTCCAACCTCCAGCCTCGCCTCTAGTCTCTAGTCTCCAGCCTCCAGCCTCGCCTCTAGTCTCCAGCCTCCAGCCTCCAGTCTCACCTCTAGTCTCTAGTTTCTATTCTCCAGCCTCCAGCCTCGCTTCTTGTCTTTAGTCTCCAGCCTCCAGCCTCGCCTCTGGTCTCCAGCCTCCAGCCTCGCCTCTAGTCTCCAGCCTCCAGCCTCCAGCCTCGCCTCTAGTCTCTAGTCTCCAGCCTCGCATCTAGTCTCCAGCCTCCAGCCTCGCATCTGGTCTCCAGCCTCCAGCTTCACCTCTGGTCTCCAGCCTCCAGCCTCGCCTCTAGTCTCTAGTTTCTAGTCTGCAGCCTCCAGCCTCGCTTCTTGTCTCTAGTCTCGAGCCTCCAGCCTCGCATCTAGTCTCCAGCCTCCAGCCTCGCCTCTAGTCTCCAGCCTCCAGCCTCCGGCCACGCCTCTGGTCTCTAGTCTCCAGCTTTCAGCCTCGCCTCTAGTCTCCAGCCTCCTGCATCGCCTCCAGCCTACAGCCTCGCCTCTAGTCTCTAGCCTCCAGCCTCCATCCTCGCCTCTAGTCTCTAGTCTCCAGCCTCGCATCTAGTCTCCAGCTTCCAGCCTCGCATCTGGTCTCCAGCCTCCTGCCTCACCTCTAGTCTCCAGCCTCCAGCCTCACCTCAAGTCTCTAGTCTCCAGCCTCCAGCTTCGCCTCAAGTCTCCAGCTTCCAGCCTCGCCTCTAGTCTCTAGTCTCCAGACTCCAGCCCCACCTCTAGTCTCCAACCTCCAGCCTCGCCTCTAGTCTCTAGTCTCCAGCCTCGCATCTAGTCTCCTGCCTCCAGCCTGGCATCTGGTCTCCAGCCTCCAGCCTCACCTCTAGTCTCCAGCCTCCAGCCTCGCCTCTAGTCTCTAGTCTCCAGCCTCCAGCCAAGCCTCTAGTCTCTAGTCTCCAGCCTCCAGCCTCGCCTCTAGTCTCTAGTCTCCAGCCTCCAGCCTCGCCTCTAGTCTCCAGCCTCCAGCCTCGCCTCTAGTCTGAAGTCTCCAGACTCCAGCCCCACCTCTAGTTTCTAGTCTCCAGCCTCCAGTCTCGCCTCTAGTCTCTAGTCTCCAGCCTCCAGCCTCGCCTCTAGTCTCTAGTCTCCAGCCTCCAGCCTCGCCTCTAGTCTCTAGTCTCCAGCCTCGCATCTAGTCTCCAGCCTCCAGCCTCGCATCTGGTCTCCAGGCTCCAGCCTCACCTCTAGTCTCTAGTCTCCAGCCTCCAGCCTCGCCTCTAGTCTCCAGCCTCCAGCCTCGCCTCTAGTCTCTAGTCTCCAGAATCCAGCCCCACCTCTGGTCTCCAGCCTCCAGCCCCCAGCCTCGCCTCTAGTCTCTAGTCTCCAGCCTCGCATCTAGTCTCCAGCCTCCAGCCTCTCATCTGGTCTCCAGCCTCCAGCCTCGCCTCTAGTCTCTAGTCTCTAGCCTCCAGCCTCGCCTCTAGTCTCCAGCCTCCAACTTCGCCTCTAGTCTCTAGTGTCCAGACTCCAGCCCCACCTCTAGTTTCTAGTCTCCAGCCTCCAGTCTCGCCTCTAGTCTCTAGTTTCTAGTCTCCAGCCTCCAGCCTCGCTTCTTGTCTCTAGTCTCCAGCCTCCAGCCTCGCCTCTAGTCTCCAGCCTCCAGCCTCCAGCCTCGCATCTAGTCTCTAGTCTCCAGCCTCGCATCTAGTCTCCAGCCTCCAGCCTCGCCTCTAGTCTCTAGTCTCCAGCCTCCAGCCTCGCCTCTAGTCTCCAGCCTCCAGCCTCGCCTCTAGTCTCCAGCCTCCTGCCTCGCCTCTAGTCTCCAGCCTCCAGTCTCCGGCCTCCAGCCTCGCCTCTAGTCTCCAGCCTCCAGCCTCCGGCCACGCCTCTGGTCTCTAGTCTCCAGCTTCCAGCCTCGCCTCTAGTCTCCAGCCTCCTGCATCGCCTCTAGCCTCCAGCCTCGCCTCTAGTCTCTAGTTTCTAGTCTGCAGCCTCCAGCCTCGCTTCTTGTCTCTAGTCTCCAGCCTCCAGCCTCGCCTCTAGTCTCCAGCCTCCAGTCTCCGGCCTCCAGCCTCGCCTCTAGTCTCCAGCCTCCAGCCCACAGCCTCGCCTCTAGTCTCTAGTCTCCAGCCTCGCATCTAGTCTCCAGCCTCCAGCCTCTCATTTTGTCTCCAGCCTCCAGCCTCGCCTCTAGTCTCTAGTCTCTAGCCTCCAGCCTCGCCTCTAGTCTCCAGCCTCCAACTTCGCCTCTAGTCTCTAGTCTCCAGACTCCAGCCCCACCTCTAGTTTCTAGTCTCCAGCTTCCAGTCTCGCCTCTAGTCTCTAGTTTCTAGTCTCCAGCCTCCAGCCTCGCTTCTTGTCTCTAGTCTCCAGCCTCCAGCCTCGCCTCTAGTCTCCAGCCTCCAGCCTCCAGCCTCGCCTCTATGCTCTAGTCTCCAGCCTCGCATCTAGTCTCCAGCCTCCAGCCTCGCATCTGGTCTCCAGCCTCCAGCCCCACCTCTAGTCTCCAGCCTCCATCCTCCAGCCTCGCCTCTAGTCTCTCGTCTCCAGCCTCGCATCTAGTCTCCAGCCTCCAGCCTCGCATCTGGTCTCCAGCCTCCAGCCTCACCTCTGGTCTCCAGCCTCCAGCCTCGCCTCTAGTCTCTAGTCTCCAGCCTCCAGCCTCGCATCTAGTCTCCAGCCTCCAGCCTCGCCTCTAGTCTCTAGTCTCCAGACTCCAGCCCCACCTCTAGTTTCTAGTCTCCAGCCTCCAGTCTCGCCTCTAGTCTCTAGTTTCTAGTCTCCAGCCTCCAGCCTCGCTTCTTGTCTCTAGTCTCCAGCCTCCAGCCTCGCCTCTAGTCTCCAGCCTCTAGCCTCGCCTCTAGTCTCTAGTTTCTAGTCTGCAGCCTCCAGCTTCACCTCTAGTCTCCAGCCTCCAACTTCCAGCCTCGCCTCTAGTCTCTAGTCTCCAGCCTCCAGCCTCGCCTCTAGTCTCCAGCCTCCAGCCTCGCCTCTAGCCTCCAGCCTCCAGCCTCGCCTCTAGTCTCTAGTCTCCAGCCTCGCATCTAGTCTCCAGCCTCCAGCCTCACATCTGGTCTCCAGCCTCGCCTCTAGTCTCTAGTCTCCAGCCTCCAGCCTCGCCTCTAGTCTCTAGTCTCCAGCCTCCAGCCTCGCCTCTAGTCTCCAGCCTCCAGCCTCGCCTCTTGTCTCTAGTCTCCAGACTCCAGCCCCACCTCTAGTTTCTAGTCTCCAGCCTCCAGTCTCGCCTCTAGTCTCCAGCCTCCAACCTCGCCTCTAGTCTCCAAACTCCAGCCTCGCCTCCAGCCTCATATCTAGTCTCCAGTCTCCAGCCTCCAGCCTCTAGCCTCCAGCCTCCTCTCTAGTCTCTAGTCTCTAGCCTCCAACCTCGCCTCTAGTCTCTAGTCTCCAGCCTCGCATCTAGTCTCCAGCCTCCAGCCTCGCATCTGGTCTCCAGCCTCCAGCCTCACCTCTAGTCTCCAGCCTCCAGCCTCACCTCTAGTCTCCAGCCTCCAACCTCCAACCTCCAGCCTCCAGCCTCCAGCCTCGCCTCTAGTCTCTAGTCTCCAGCCTCCAGCCTCGCCTCTAGTCTCCAGCCTCCAGCCTCGCCTCTAGTCTCTAGTCTCCAGACTCCAGCCCCACCTCTAGTCTCCAGCCTCCAGCCTCCAGCCTCGCCTCTAGTCTCTGGTCTCCAGCCTCGCAATTAGTCTCCAGCCTCCAGCCTCGCATCTGGTCTCCAGCCTCCAGCCTCACCTCTAGTCTCCATCCTCCAGCCTCTCCACTAGTCTCTAGTCTCCAGCCTCCAGCCTCGCATCTCGTCTCCAGCCTCCAGCCTCGCATCTCGTCTCCAGCCTCCAGCTTCACCTCTAGTCTCCAGCCTCCAGCCTCGCATCTAGTCTCTAGTTTCTAGTCTCCAGCCTCCAGCCTCGCTTCTCGCCTCTAGTCTCCAGCCTACTGCCTCGCCTCTAGTCTCCAGCCTCCAGCTTCACCTCTAGTCTCCAGCCTCCAGCCTCCAGCCTCCAACCACGCCTCTAGTCTCCAGCCTCCAGCCTCCGGCCACGCCTCTGGTCTCTAGTCTCCAGCTTCCAGCCTCGCCTCTAGTCTCCAGCCTCCAGCCTCGCCTCCAGCCTCCAGCCTCGCCTCTAGTCTCTAGCCTCCAGCCTCAAGCCATGCCTCTAGTCTCTAGTCTCCAGCCTCCAGCCTCGCATCTAGTCTCCAGCCTAAAGCCTCCAGCCTCACCTCTAGTCTCCAGCCTCCAGCCTCGCCTCTGGTCTCTTGTCTCCAGCCTCCAGCCTCGCTTCTAGTCTCTAGACTCTAGTCTCCAGCCTCCAGCCTCGCCTCTAGTCTCCAGCCTCCAGCCTCCAGCCTTGCCTCTAGTCTCTAGTCTCCAGCCTCCAGCCTCCAGCCTCGCCTCCAGCCTCCAGCCTCGCCTCTAGTCTCTAGTCTCCAGCTTCGAGCCTCGCCTCTAGTCTCTAGTCTCCTGCTCCAGCCTCGCCTCTAGTCTCTAGTGTCTAGTCTCCAGCCTCCAGCATCACTTCTAGTCTCCAGCGTCCATCCGCCAGCCTCCAGCCTCGACTCTAGTCTCTAGTCTCCTGTCTCCAGCCTCCAGCCTCGCATCTAGTCTCCAGCCTCCAGCCTCACCTCTAGCCTCCAGCCTCCAACCTCCAACCTTCAGCCTCCAGCCTCCAGCCTCGCCTGTAGTCTCTAGTCTTCAGCCTCCAGCCTCGACTCTTGTCTGCAGACTTCAGCCTCCAGCCTCGCCTCTAGTCTCCAGCCTCCAGCCTCGCATCTAGTCTGCAGCCTCCGGCCTCCAGCCTCGCCTCTAGTCTCCAGCCTCCAGCCTCCAGCATCGCCTCTAGTCTCCAGCCTACAGCCCCGCCTCTCGTCTCCAACCTCCAGCCTTGCCTCTCGTCTCCAGCCTCCAGCCTCATATCTAGTCTCTAGTCTCCAGCCTCCAGCCTCGCCTCTAGTCTCCAGCCTCCAGACTCCAGCCTCGCCTCCAGTCTCTAGTCTCCAGCCTCGCATCTAGTCTCCAGCCTCCAGCCTCGCATCTGGTCTCCAGCCTCCAGCCTCATCTCTAGTCTCCAGCCTCCAGCCTCACCTCTAGTCTCTAGTCTCCAGCCTCCAGCCTCGCATCTAGTCTTCAGCCTCCAGCTTCACCTCTAGTCTCCAGCCTCCAACCTCAAACCTCCAGCCTCCAGCCTCGCCTCTAGTCTCTAGTCTCCAGCCTCCAGCCTCGCCTCTAGTCTCTAGTCTCCAGACTCCAGCCCCACCTCTAGTCTCCAGCCTCCATCCTCCAGCCTCGCCTCTAGTCTCTCGTCTCCAGCCTCGCATCTAGTCTCCAGCCTCCAGCCTCGCATCTGGTCTCCAGCCTCCAGCCTCACCTCTGGTCTCCAGCCTCCAGCCTCGCCTCTAGTCTCTAGTCTCCAGCCTCCAGCCTCGCCTCTAGTCTCCAGCCTCCAGCCTCGCCTCTAGTCTCTAGTCTCCAGACTCCAGCCCCACCTCTAGTTTCTAGTCTCCAGCCTCCAGTCTCGCCTCTAGTCTCTAGTTTCTAGTCTCCAGCCTCCAGCCTCGCTTCTTGTCTCTAGTCTCCAGCCTCCAGCCTCGCCTCTCGTCTCCAGCCTCTAGCCTCGCCTCTAGTCTCTAGTTTCTAGTCTGCAGCCTCCAGCCTCGCATCTTGTCTCTAGTCTCCAGCCTCCAGCCTCGCCTCTAGTCTCCAGCCTCCAGCCTCGCCTCTGGTCTCCAGCCTCCTGCCTCGCTTCTAGTCTCCAGCCTCCAGTCTCCGGCCTCCAGCCTCGCCTCTAGTCTCCAGCCTCCAGCCTCCGGCCACGCCTCTGGTCTCTAGTCTCCAGCTTCCAGCCTCGCCTCTAGTCTCCAGCCTCCTGCATCGCCTCTAGCCTCCAGCCTCGCCTCTAGTCTCTAGTTTCAAGTCTGCAGCCTCCAGCCTCGCTTCTTGTCTCTAGTCTCCAGCCTCCAGCCTCGCCTCTAGTCTCCAGCCTCCAGTCTCCGGCCTCCAGCCTCGCCTCTAGTCTCCAGCCTCCAGCCCCCAGCCTCGCCTCTAGTCTGTAGTCTCCAGCCTCGCATCTAGTCTCCAGCCTCCAGCCTCTCATCTGGTCTCCAGCCTCCAGCCTCGCCTCTAGTCTCTAGTCTCTAGCCTCCAGCCTCGCCTCTAGTCTCCAGCCTCCAACTTCGCCTCTAGTCTCTAGTCTCCAGACTCCAGCCCCACCTCTAGTTTCTAGTCTCCAGCCTCCAGTCTCGCCTCTAGTCTCTAGTTTCTAGTCTCCAGCCTCCAGCCTCACTTCTTGTCTCTAGTCTCCAGCCTCCAGCCTCGCCTCTAGTCTCCAGCCTCCAGCCTCGCTTCTTGTCTCTAGTCTCCAGCCTCCAGCCTCGCCTCTAGTCTCCAGCCTCCAGCCTCCAGCCTCGCCTCTAGTCTCTAGTCTCCAGCCTCGCATCTAGTCTCCAGCCTCCAGCCTCGCATCTGGTCTCCAGCCTCCAGCCTCACCTCTAGTCTCCAGCCTCCAGCCTCACCTCTAGTCTCTAGCCTCCAGACTCCAGCCCCACCTCTAGTCTCTAGTCTCCAGCCTCCAGTCTCGCCTCCCGTCTCCAGTTTCTAGTCTCCAGCCTCCAGCCTCGCTTCTTGTCTCTAGTCTCCAGCCTCCAGCCTCACCTCTAGTCTCCAGCCTCCAGCCTCGCCTCTAGTCTCTAGTCTCCAGACTCCAGCCCCACCTCCAGCCTCCAGCCTCCAGCCTCCAGCCTCTCCTCTAGTCTCTAGTCTCCAGCCTCGCATCTAGTCTCCAGCCTCCAACCTCGCATTTGGTCTCCAGCCTCCAGCCTCGCATCTAGTCTCCAGCCTCCAGCTGCACCTCTAGTCTCCAGCCTCCAGCCTCGCTTCTTGTCTCTAGTCTCCAGCCTCCAGCCTCGCCTCAAGTCTCCAGCCTCCTGCCTCGCCTCTAGTCTTTAGTCTTCGGACTCCAGCCCCACCTCTAGTCTCTAGTCTCCAGCCTCCAGACTCGCCTCTAGTCTCTAGTTTCTAGTCTGCAGCCTCCAGCCTCCCTTCTTGTCGGTAGTCTGCAGCCTCCAGCCTCGCCTCTAGTCTCCAGCCTCCAGCCTCGCCTCTAGTCTCCAGCCTCCAGTCTCCGGCCTCCAGCCTCGCCTCTAGTCTCCAGCCTCCAGCCTCCGGCCACGCCTCTGGTCTCTAGTCTCCAGCTTCCAGCCTCGCCTCTAGTCTCCAGCCTCCTGCATCGCCTCTAGCCTCCAGCCTCGCCTCTAGTCTCTAGTTTCTAGTCTGCAGCCTCCAGCCTCGCTTCTTGTCTCTAGTCTCCAGCCTCCAGCCTCGCCTCTAGTCTCCAGCCTCCAGTCTCCGGCCTCCAGCCTCGCCTCTAGTCTCCAGCCTCCAGCCCCCAGCCTCGCCTCTAGTCTCTAGTCTCCAGCCTCGCATCTAGTCTCCAGCCTCCAGCCTCTCATCTGGTCTCCAGTCTCCAGCCTCGCCTCTAGTCTCTAGTCTCTAGCCTCCAGCCTCGCCTCTAGTCTCTAGTTTCTAGTCTCCAGCCTCCAGCCTCGCTTCTTGTCTCTAGTCTCCAGCCTCCAGCCTCGCCTCTAGTCTCCAGCCTCCAGCCTCCAGCCTCGCCTTTAGTCTCTAGTCTCCAGCCTCGCATCTAGTCTCCAGCCTCCAGCCTCGCATCTGGTCTCCAGCCTCCAGCCTCACCTCTAGTCTCCAGCCTCCAGCCTCACCTCTAGTCTCTAGCCTCCAGACTCCAGCCCCACCTCTAGTCTCTAGTCTCCAGCCTCCAGTCTTGCCTCTAGTCTCCAGTTTCTAGTCTCCAGCCTCCAGCCTCGCTTCTTGTCTCTAGTCTCCAGCCTCCAGCCTCACCTCTAGTCTCCAGCCTCCAGCCTCGCCTCTAGTCTCTAGTCTCCAGACTCCAGCCCCACCTCCAGCCTCCAGCCTCCAGCCTCCAGCCTCTCCTCTAGTCTCTAGTCTCCAGCCTCGCATCTAGTCTCCAGCCTCCAACCTCGCATTTGGTCTCCAGCCTCCAGCCTCGCATCTAGTCTCCAGCCTCCAGCTGCACCTCTAGTCTCCAGCCTCCAGCCTCGCTTCTTGTCTCTAGTCTCCAGCCTCCAGCCTCGCCTCAAGTCTCCAGCCTCCAGACTCGCCTCTAGTCTCTAGTTTCTAGTCTGCAGCCTCCAGCCTCCCTTCTTGTCGGTAGTCTGCAGCCTCCAGCCTCGCCTCTAGTCTCCAGCCTCCAGCCTCGCCTCTAGTCTCCAGCCTCCAGTCTCCGGCCTCCAGCCTCGCCTCCAGTCTCCAGCCTCCAGCCTCCGGCCACGCCTCTGGTCTCTAGTCTCCAGCTTCCAGCCTCTGCTCTAGTCTCCAGCCTCCAGCCTCCAGCCTCGCTTCTAGTCTCTTGTCTCCAGCCTCGCATCTAGTCTCCAGCCTCCAGCCTCGCATCTGGTCTCCAGCCTCCAGCCTCACCTCTAGTCTCTAGCCTCCAGCCTCACCTCTAGTCTCTAGTCTCCAGCCTCCAGCCTTGCATCTAGTCTCCAGCCTCCAGCTTCACCTCTAGTCTCCAGCCTCCAACCTCCAGCCTCGCCTCTAGTCTCTAGTCTCCAGCCTCCAGCCTCGCCTCTAGTCTCCAGCCTCCAGCCTCCAGTCTCACCTCTAGTCTCTAGTTTCTATTCTCCAGCCTCCAGCCTCGCTTCTTGTCTTTAGTCTCCAGCCTCCAGCCTCGCCTCTGGTCTCCAGCCTCCAGCCTCGCCTCTAGTCTCCAGCCTCCAGCCTCCAGCCTCGCCTCTAGTCTCTAGTCTCCAGCCTCGCATCTAGTCTCCAGCCTCCAGCCTCGCATCTGGTCTCCAGCCTCCAGCTTCACCTCTGGTCTCCAGCCTCCAGCCTCGCCTCTAGTCTCTAGTTTCTAGTCTGCAGCCTCCAGCCTCGCTTCTTGTCTCTAGTCTCGAGCCTCCAGCCTCGCATCTAGTCTCCAGCCTCCAGCCTCGCCTCTAGTCTCCAGCCTCCTGCATCGCCTCCAGCCTACAGCCTCGCCTCTAGTCTCTAGCCTCCAGCCTCCATCCTCGCCTCTAGTCTCTAGTCTCCAGCCTCGCATCTAGTCTCCAGCTTCCAGCCTCGCATCTGGTCTCCAGCCTCCTGCCTCACCTCTAGTCTCCAGCCTCCAGCCTCACCTCTAGTCTCTAGTCTCCAGCCTCCAGCCTCGCCTCAAGTCTCCAGCTTCCAGCCTCGCCTCTAGTCTCTAGTCTCCAGACTCCAGCCCCACCTCTAGTCTCCAACCTCCAGCCTCGCCTCTAGTCTCTAGTCTCCAGCCTCGCATCTAGTCTCCTGCCTCCAGCCTCCAGCCTCGCCTCTAGTCTCTAGTCTCCAGCCTCCAGCCTCGCCTCTAGTCTCCAGCCTCCAGCCTCGCCTCTAGTCTGAAGTCTCCAGACTCCAGCCCCAGCTCTAGTTTCTAGTCTCCAGCCTCCAGTCTCGCCTCTAGTCTCTAGTCTCCAGCCTCCAGCCTCGCCTCTAGTCTCTAGTCTCCAGCCTCCAGCCTCGCCTCTAGTCTCTAGTCTCCAGCCTCGCATCTAGTCTCCAGCCTCCAGCCTCGCATCTGGTCTCCAGGCTCCAGCCTCACCTCTAGTCTCTAGTCTCCAGCCTCCAGCCTCGCCTCTAGTCTCCAGCCTCCAGCCTCGCCTCTAGTCTCTTGTCTCCAGAATCCAGCCCCACCTCTGGTCTCCAGCCTCCAGCCCCCAGCCTCGCCTCTAGTCTCTAGTCTCCAGCCTCGCATCTAGTCTCCAGCCTCCAGCCTCTCATCTGGTCTCCAGCCTCCAGCCTCGCCTCTAGTCTCTAGTCTCTAGCCTCCAGCCTCGCCTCTAGTCTCCAGCCTCCAACTTCGCCTCTAGTCTCTAGTCTCCAGACTCCAGCCCCACCTCTAGTTTCTAGTCTCCAGCCTCCAGTCTCGCCTCTAGTCTCTAGTTTCTAGTCTGCAGCCTCCAGCCTCGCTTCTTGTCTCTAGTCTCCAGCCTCCAGCCTCGCCTCTAGTCTCCAGCCTCCAGCCTCCAGCCTCGCATCTAGTCTCTAGTCTCCAGCCTCGCATCTAGTCTCCAGCCTCCAGCCTCGCCTCTAGTCTCTAGTCTCCAGCCTCCAGCCTCGCCTCTAGTCTCCAGCCTCCAGCCTCGCCTCTAGTCTCCAGCCTCCTGCCTCGCCTCTAGTCTCCAGCCTCCAGTCTCCGGCCTCCAGCCTCGCCTCTAGTCTCCAGCCTCCAGCCTCCGGCCACGCCTCTGGTCTCTAGTCTCCAGCTTCCAGCCTCGCCTCTAGTCTCCAGCCTCCTGCATCGCCTCTAGCCTCCAGCCTCGCCTCTAGTCTCTAGTTTCTAGTCTGCAGCCTCCAGCCTCGCTTCTTGTCTCTAGTCTCCAGCCTCCAGCCTCGCCTCTAGTCTCCAGCCTCCAGTCTCCGGCCTCCAGCCTCGCCTCTAGTCTCCAGCCTCCAGCCCCCAGCCTCGCCTCTAGTCTCTAGTCTCCAGCCTCGCATCTAGTCTCCAGCCTCCAGCCTCTCATTTGGTCTCCAGCCTCCAGCCTCGCCTCTAGTCTCTAGTCTCTAGCCTCCAGCCTCGCCTCTAGTCTCCAGCCTCCAACTTCGCCTCTAGTCTCTAGTCTCCAGACTCCAGCCCCACCTCTAGTTTCTAGTCTCCAGCCTCCAGTCTCGCCTCTAGTCTCTAGTTTCTAGTCTCCAGCCTCCAGCCTCGCTTCTTGTCTCTAGTCTCCAGCCTCCAGCCTCGCCTCTAGTCTCCAGCCTCCAGCCTCCAGCCTCGCCTCTATGCTCTAGTCTCCAGCCTCGCATCTAGTCTCCAGCCTCCAGCCTCGCATCTGGTCTCCAGCCTCCAGCCCCACCTCTAGTCTCCAGCCTCCATCCTCCAGCCTCGCCTCTAGTCTCTCGTCTCCAGCCTCGCATCTAGTCTCCAGCCTCCAGCCTCGCATCTGGTCTCCAGCCTCCAGCCTCACCTCTGGTCTCCAGCCTCCAGCCTCGCCTCTAGTCTCTAGTCTCCAGCCTCCAGCCTCGCATCTAGTCTCCAGCCTCCAGCCTCGCCTCTAGTCTCTAGTCTCCAGACTCCAGCCCCACCTCTAGTTTCTAGTCTCCAGCCTCCAGTCTCGCCTCTAGTCTCTAGTTTCTAGTCTCCAGCCTCCAGCCTCGCTTCTTGTCTCTAGTCTCCAGCCTCCAGCCTCGCCTCTAGTCTCCAGCCTCTAGCCTCGCCTCTAGTCTCTAGTTTCTAGTCTGCAGCCTCCAGCCTCGCATCTTGTCTCTAGTCTCCAGCCTCCAGCCTCGCCTCTAGTCTCCAGCCTCCAGCCTCGCCTCTAGTCTCCAGCCTCCTGCCTCGCCTCTAGTCTCCAGCCTCCAGTCTCCGGCCTCCAGCCTCACCTCTAGCCTCCAGCCTCCAACCTCCAGCCTTCAGCCTCCAGCCTCTCCTCTAGTCTCTAGTCTCCAGCCTCCAGTCTCGTCTCTAGTATCCAGCCTCCAGCCTTGCCTCCAGCCTCACCTCTAATCTCCAGCCTCCAGCCTCCAGCCTCGCCTCTAGTCTCCAGCCTCCAGCCTCCAGCATCGCATCTAGTCTCCAGCCCACAGCCTCCGGCCACGCCTCTGGTCTCTAGTCTCCAGCTTCCAGCCTCTGCTCTAGTCTCCAGCCTCCAGCCTCCAGCCTCGCTTCTAGTCTCTTGTCTCCAGCCTCGCATCTAGTCTCCAGCCTCCAACCTCGCATCTGGTCTCCAGCCTCCAGCCTCACCTCTAGTCTCTAGCCTCCAGCCTCACCTCTAGTCTCTAGTCTCCAGCCTCCAGCCTTGCATCTAGTCTCCAGCCTCCAGCTTCACCTCTAGTCTCCAGCCTCCAACCTCCAGCCTCGCCTCTAGTCTCTAGTCTCCAGCCTCCAGCCTCGCCTCTAGTCTCCAGCCTCCAGCCTCCAGTCTCACCTCTAGTCTCTAGTTTCTATTCTCCAGCCTCCAGCCTCGCTTCTTGTCTTTAGTCTCCAGCCTCCAGCCTCGCCTCTGGTCTCCAGCCTCCAGCCTCGCCTCTAGTCTCCAGCCTCCAGCCTCCAGCCTCGCCTCTAGTCTCTAGTCTCCAGCCTCGCATCTAGTCTCCAGCCTCCAGCCTCGCATCTGGTCTCCAGCCTCCAGCTTCACCTCTGGTCTCCAGCCTCCAGCCTCGCCTCTAGTCTCTAGTTTCTAGTCTGCAGCCTCCAGCCTCGCTTCTTGTCTCTAGTCTCGAGCCTCCAGCCTCGCATCTAGTCTCCAGCCTCCAGCCTCGCCTCTAGTCTCCAGCCTCCTGCATCGCCTCCAGCCTACAGCCTCGCCTCTAGTCTCTAGCCTCCAGCCTCCATCCTCGCCTCTAGTCTCTAGTCTCCAGCCTCGCATCTAGTCTCCAGCTTCCAGCCTCGCATCTGGTCTCCAGCCTCCTGCCTCACCTCTAGTCTCCAGCCTCCAGCCTCACCTCTAGTCTCTAGCCTCCAGCCTCCAGCCTCGCCTCAAGTCTCCAGCTTCCAGCCTCGCCTCTAGTCTCTAGTCTCCAGACTCCAGCCCCACCTCTAGTCTCCAACCTCCAGCCTCGCCTCTAGTCTCTAGTCTCCAGCCTCGCATCTAGTCTCCTGCCTCCAGCCTCCAGCCTCGCCTCTAGTCTCTAGTCTCCAGCCTCCAGCCTCGCCTCTAGTCTCCAGCCTCCAGCCTCGCCTCTAGTCTGAAGTCTCCAGACTCCAGCCCCACCTCTAGTTTCTAGTCTCCAGCCTCCAGTCTCGCCTCTAGTCTCTAGTCTCCAGCCTCCAGCCTCGCCTCTAGTCTCTAGTCTCCAGCCTCCAGCCTCGCCTCTAGTCTCTAGTCTCCAGCCTCGCATCTGGTCTCCAGCCTCCAGCCTCGCATCTGGTCTCCAGGCTCCAGCCTCACCTCTAGTCTCTAGTCTCCAGCCTCCAGCCTCGCCTCTAGTCTCCAGCCTCCAGCCTCGCCTCTAGTCTCTAGTCTCCAGAATCCAGCCCCACCTCTGGTCTCCAGCCTCCAGCCCCCAGCCTCGCCTCTAGTCTCTAGTCTCCAGCCTCGCATCTAGTCTCCAGCCTCCAGCCTCTCATCTGGTCTCCAGCCTCCAGCCTCGCCTCTAGTCTCTAGTCTCTAGCCTCCAGCCTCGCCTCTAGTCTCCAGCCTCCAACTTCGCCTCTAGTCTCTAGTCTCCAGACTCCAGCCCCACCTCTAGTTTCTAGTCTCCAGCCTCCAGTCTCGCCTCTAGTCTCTAGTTTCTAGTCTGCAGCCTCCAGCCTCGCTTCTTGTCTCTAGTCTCCAGCCTCCAGCCTCGCCTCTAGTCTCCAGCCTCCAGCCTCCAGCCTCGCATCTAGTCTCTAGTCTCCAGCCTCGCATCTAGTCTCCAGCCTCCAGCCTCGCCTCTAGTCTCTAGTCTCCAGCCTCCAGCCTCGCCTCTAGTCTCCAGCCTCCAGCCTCGCCTCTAGTCTCCAGCCTCCTGCCTCGCCTCTAGTCTCCAGCCTCCAGTCTCCGGCCTCCAGCCTCGCCTCTAGTCTCCAGCCTCCAGCCTCCGGCCACGCCTCTGGTCTCTAGTCTCCAGCTTCCAGCCTCGCCTCTAGTCTCCAGCCTCCTGCATCGCCTCTAGCCTCCAGCCTCGCCTCTAGTCTCTAGTTTCTAGTCTGCAGCCTCCAGCCTCGCTTCTTGTCTCTAGTCTCCAGCCTCCAGCCTCGCCTCTAGTCTCCAGCCTCCAGTCTCCGGCCTCCAGCCTCGCCTCTAGTCTCCAGCCTCCAGCCCCCAGCCTCGCCTCTAGTCTCTAGTCTCCAGCCTCGCATCTAGTCTCCAGCCTCCAGCCTCTCATTTGGTCTCCAGCCTCCAGCCTCGCCTCTAGTCTCTAGTCTCTAGCCTCCAGCCTCGCCTCTAGTCTCCAGCCTCCAACTTCGCCTCTAGTCTCTAGTCTCCAGACTCCAGCCCCACCTCTAGTTTCTAGTCTCCAGCCTCCAGTCTCGCCTCTAGTCTCTAGTTTCTAGTCTCCAGCCTCCAGCCTCGCTTCTTGTCTCTAGTCTCCAGCCTCCAGCCTCGCCTCTAGTCTCCAGCCTCCAGCCTCCAGCCTCGCCTCTATGCTCTAGTCTCCAGCCTCGCATCTAGACTCCAGCCTCCAGCCTCGCATCTGGTCTCCAGCCTCCAGCCCCACCTCTAGTCTCCAGCCTCCATCCTCCAGCCTCGCCTCTAGTCTCTCGTCTCCAGCCTCGCATCTAGTCTCCAGCCTCCAGCCTCGCATCTGGTCTCCAGCCTCCAGCCTCACCTCTGGTCTCCAGCCTCCAGCCTCGCCTCTAGTCTCTAGTCTCCAGCCTCCAGCCTCGCATCTAGTCTCCAGCCTCCAGCCTCGCCTCTAGTCTCTAGTCTCCAGACTCCAGCCCCACCTCTAGTTTCTAGTCTCCAGCCTCCAGTCTCGCCTCTAGTCTCTAGTTTCTAGTCTCCAGCCTCCAGCCTCGCTTCTTGTCTCTAGTCTCCAGCCTCCAGCCTCGCCTCTAGTCTCCAGCCTCTAGCCTCGCCTCTAGTCTCTAGTTTCTAGTCTGCAGCCTCCAGCCTCGCATCTTGTCTCTAGTCTCCAGCCTCCAGCCTCGCCTCTAGTCTCCAGCCTCCAGCCTCGCCTCTGGTCTCCAGCCTCCTGCCTCGCCTCTAGTCTCCAGCCTCCAGTCTCCGGCCTCCAGCCTCACCTCTAGCCTCCAGCCTCCAACCTCCAGCCTTCAGCCTCCAGCCTCTCCTCTAGTCTCTAGTCTCCAGCCTCCAGTCTCGTCTCTAGTATCCAGCCTCCAGCCTTGCCTCCAGCCTCACCTCTAATCTCCAGCCTCCAGCCTCCAGCCTCGCCTCTAGTCTCCAGCCTCCAGCCTCGCATCTAGTCTCCAGCCTCCAGCCTCCAGCATCGCATCTAGTCTCCAGCCCACAGCCTCTCCTCTCGTCTCCAACCTCCAGCCTTGCCTCTCGTCTCCAGCCTCCAGCCTCGGCTCTGGTCTACAGCCTCCAGCCTCGCCTCTAGTCTCCAGCCTCCAACCTCGCCTCTCGTCTCCAAACTCCAGCCTCGCCTCCAGCCTCATATCTAGTCTCCAGTCTCCAGCCTCCAGCCTCTAGCCTCCAGCCTCCTCTCCAGTCTCTAGTCTCTAGCCTCCAACCTCGCCTCTAGTCTCTAGTCTCCAGCCTCGCATCTAGTCTCCAGCTTCCAGCCTCGCATCTGGTCTCCAGCCTCCAGCCTCCAGCCTCGCCTCTAGTCTCTGGTCTCCAGCCTCGCAATTGGTCTCCAGCCTCCAGCCTCGCATCTGGTCTCCAGCCTCCAGCCTCACCTCTAGTCTCCATCCTCCAGCCTCTCCACTAGTCTCTAGTCTCCAGACTCCAGCCCCACCTCTAGTCTCCAGCCTCCAGCCTCCAGCCTCGCCTCTAGTCTCTGGTCTCCAGCCTCGCAATTGGTCTCCAGCCTCCAGCCTCGCATCTGGTCTCCAGCCTCCAGCCTCACCTCTAGTCTCCATCCTCCAGCCTCTCCACTAGTCTCTAGTCTCCAGCCTCCAGCCTCGCATCTAGTCTCCAGCCTCCAGCCTCGCATCTAGTCTCCAGCCTCCAGCTTCACCTCTAGTCTCCAGCCTCCAGCCTCGCATCTAGTCTCCAGCCTCCAGCTTCACCTCTAGTCTCCAGCCTCCAACTTCCAGCCTCGCCTCTAGTCTCTAGTCTCCAGCCTCCAGCCTCGCCTCTAGTCTGCAGCCTTCAGCCTCGCCTCTAGCCTCCAGCCTCCAGCCTCGCCTCTAGTCTCTAGTCTCCAGCCTCGCATCTAGTCTCCAGCCTCCAGCCTCACATCTGGTCTCCAGCCTCGCCTCTAGTCTCTAGTCTCCAGCCTCCAGCCTCGCCTCTAGTCTCTAGTCTCCAGCCTCCAGCCTCGCCTCTAGTCTCCAGCCTCCAGCCTCGCCTCTTGTCTCTAGTCTCCAGACTCCAGCCCCACCTCTAGTTTCTAGTCTCCAGCCTCCAGTCTCGCCTCTAGTCTCCAGCCTCCAACCTCGCCTCTAGTCTCCAAACTCCAGCCTCGCCTCCAGCCTCATATCTAGTCTCCAGTCTCCAGCCTCCAGCCTCTAGCCTCCAGCCTCCTCTCTAGTCTCTAGTCTCTAGCCTCCAACCTCGCCTCTAGTCTCTAGTCTCCAGCCTCGCATCTAGTCTCCAGCCTCCAGCCTCGCATCTGGTCTCCAGCCTCCAGCCTCACCTCTAGTCTCCAGCCTCCAACCTCACCTCTAGTCTCCAGCCTCCAGCCTCACCTCTAGTCTCCAGCCTCCAACCTCCAACCTCCAGCCTCCAGCCTCCAGCCTCGCCTCTAGTCTCTAGTCTCCAGCCTCCAGCCTCGCCTCTAGTCTCCAGCCTCCAGCCTCGCCTCTAGTCTCTAGTCTCCAGACTCCAGCCCCACCTCTAGTCTCCAGCCTCCAGCCTCCAGCCTCGCCTCTAGTCTCTGGTCTCCAGCCTCGCAATTAGTCTCCAGCCTCCGGCCTCGCATCTGGTCTCCAGCCTCCAGCCTCACCTCTAGTCTCCATCCTCCAGCCTCTCCACTAGTCTCTAGTCTCCAGCCTCCAGCCTCGCATCTAGTCTCCAGCCTCCAGCCTCGCATCTAGTCTCCAGCCTCCAGCTTCACCTCTAGTCTCCAGCCTCCAGCCTCGCATCTAGTCTCCAGCCTCCAGCTTCACCTCTAGTCTCCAGCCTCCAACTTCCAGCCTCGCCTCTAGTCTCTAGTCTCCAGCCTCCAGCCTCGCCTCTAGTCTCCAGCCTCCAGCCTCGCCTCTAGCCTCCAGCCTCCAGCCTCGCCTCTAGTCTCTAGTCTCCAGACTCCAGCCCCACCTCTAGTCTCCAGCCTCCAGCCTCCACCCTCGCCTCTAGTCTCTAGTCTCCAGCCTCGCATCTAGTCTCCAGCCTCCAGCCTCGCATCTGGTCTCCAGCCTCGCCTCAAGTCTCTAGTCTCCAGCCTCCAGCCTCGCCTCTAGTTTCTAGTCTCCAGCCTCCAGCCTCGCATCTAGTCTCCAGCCTCCAGCTTCACCTCTCGTCTCCAGCCTCCAACCTCCAGCCTCGCCTCTAATCTCTAGTCTCCAGCCTCCAGCCTCGCCTCTAGTCTCCAGCTTCCAGCCTCGCCTCTAGTCTGTAGTCTCCAGACTCCAGCCCCACCTCTAGTCTCTAGTCTCCAGCCTCCAGTCGCGCATCTAGTCTCTAATTTCTAGTCTCCAGCCTCCAGCCTCGCTTATTGTCTCTAGTCTCCAGCCTCCAGCCTCGCCTCTAGTCTCCAGCCTCCAGCTTCACCTCTAGTCTCCAGCCTCCAGCCTCCAGCCTCCAACTTCGCCTCTGGTCTCCAGCCTCCAGCCTCCGGCCACGCCTCTGGTCTCTAGTCTCCAGCTTCCAGCCTCGCCTCTAGTCTCCAGCCTCCAGCCTCGCCTCTATCCTCCAGCCTCCAGCCTCGCCTCTAGTCTCTAGCCTCCAGCCTCCAGCCTCGCCTCTAGTCTCTAGCCTCCAGCCTCCAGCCTCACCTCTAGTCTCCAGCCTCCAGCCTCGCCTCTGGTCTCTAGTCTCCAGCCTCCACCCTCGCTTCTAGTCTCTAGTCTCTAGTCTCCAGCCTCCAGCCTCGCCTCTAGTCTCCCGCCTCCAGCCTCGCCTCCAGCCTCCAGCCTCGCCTCTAGTCTCTAGCCTCCAGCCTCCAGCCTCGCCTCTAGTCTCTAGTCTCCAGCCTCGCATCTAGTCTCCAGCCTCCAGCCTCGCATCTGGTCTCCAGCCTCCAGCCTCACCTCTAGTCTCCAGCCTCCAGCCTCGCATCTAGTCTCCAGCCTCCAGCTTCACCTCTAGTCTCCAGCCTCCAACCTCCAGCCTCGCCTCTAGTCTCTAGTCTCCAGCTTCCAGCCTCGCCTCTAGTCTGTAGTCTCCAGACTCCAGCCCCACCTCTAGTCTCTAGTCTCCTGCTCCAGCCTCGCCTCTAGTCTCTAGTGTCTAGTCTCAAGCCTCCACCATCACTTCTAGTCTCCAGCGTCCATCCTCCAGCCTCCAGCCTCGCATCTTGTCTCCAGCCTCCAGCCTCGCATCTGGTCTCCAGGCTCCAGCCTCCAGCCTCGCATCTAGTCTCCAGCCTCCAGCTTCACCTCTAGTCTCCAGCCTCCAGCCTCGCATCTAGTCTCCAGCCTCCAGCTTCACCTCTAGTCTCCAGCCTCCAACCTCCAGCCTCGCCTCTAGTCTCTAGTCTCCAGCCTCCAGCCTCGCCTCTAGTCTCTAGTCGCCAGACTCCAGCCCCACCTCTAGTCTCCAGCCTCCAGCATCGCATCTGGTCTCCAGCGTCCAGCCTCACCTCCAGTCTCCAGCCTCCAGCCTCGCCTCTAGTCTCTAGTTTCCAGCCTCCAGCCTCGCCTCAAGTCTCCAGCCTCCAGCCTCGCCTCTAGTCTCCAGCCTCCAGCCTCGCTACTTGTCTCTAGTCTCCACCCTCCAGCCTCGCCTCTAGTCTCCAGCCTCCAGTCTCCGGCCTCCAGCCTCGCCTGTAGTCTCCAGCCTCCAGCTTCCGGCCACGCCTCTGGTCTCTAGACTCCAGCTTCCAGCCTCACCTCTAGTCTCCAGCCTCCAGCCTCTCCTCCAGCCTCCAGCCTCCAGCCTCGCATATAGTCTCCAGCCTCCAGCCTCGCCTCTAGTCTCTAGTCTCTAGTCTCCAGCCTCCAGCCTCGCCTCCAGCTTCCAGCCTCGCCTCTAGTCTCTAGTCTCCAGCCTCCAGCCTCGCCTCTAGTCTCAAGCCTCCAGCCTCGCATATAGTCTCCAGCCTCCAGCCTCACCTCTAGCCTCCAGCCTCCAACTTCCAGCCTTCAGCCTCCAGCCTCTCCTCTAGTCTCCAGCGTCCATCCTCCAGCCTCCAGCCTCGACCCTAGTCTCTCGTCTCCAGACTCCAGCCTCGCCTCTATTCTCCAGCCTCCAGCCTCGCCTCTAGTCTCTAGTTTCCAGACTCCAGCCCCACCTCTAGTCTCTAGTTTCCAGCCTCCAGTCTCGCCTCTAGTCTCTAGTTTCTAGTCTCCTGCCTCCAGCCTCGCTTCTTGTCTCTGGTCTCCAGCCTCCAGCCTCGCTTCTTGTCTCTGGTCTCCAGTCTCCAGCCTCACCTCTAGTCTCCAGCCTCAGGCCTCCGGCCACGCCTCTGGTCTCCAGTCTCCAGCTTCCAGCCTCACCTCTAGTCTCCAGCCTCCAGCCTCGCCTCCAGCCTCCAGCCTCGCCTCTAGTCTCTAGCCTCCAGCCTCCAGCCTTGCCTCTAGTCTCTAGTCTCCAGCCTCCAGCCTCGCATCTAGTCTCCAGCCTCCAGCCTCCAGCCTCACCGCTAGTCTCCAGCCTCCAGCCTCGCTTCTAGTCTCTAGTATCCAGTCTCCAGCCTCCAGCCTAGCCTCTCGTCTCTAGTCTCCAGCCTCCAGCCTTGCCTCTAGTCTCTAGTCTCCAGCCTCCAGCCTCCAGCCTCGCCTCCAGCCTCCAGCCTCGCCTCTGGTCTCTAGTCTCCAGCTTAGAGCCTTGCCGCTAGTCTCTAGTCTCCAGCTCCAGCCTCGACTCTAGTCTCTAGTCTCCAGTCTCCAGCCTCCAGCCTCGCCTCTAGTCTCCAGCCTCCAGCCTCGCATCTAGTCTCCAGCCTCCAGCCTCACCTCCAGCCTCCAGCCTCCAACCTCCAGCCTTCAGCCTCCAGCCTCTCCTCTAGTCTCTAGTCTCCAGCCTCCAGTCTCGTCTCCAGTATCCAGCCTCCAGCCTTGCCTCCAGCCTCACCTCTAATCTCTAGCCTCCAGCCTCCAGCCTCGCCTCTAGTCTCCAGCCTCCAGCTTCGCATCTAGTCTGCAGCCTCCGGCCTCCAGCCTCGCCTCGAGTCTCCAGCCTCCAGCCTCCAGCATCGGCTCTAGTCTCCAGCCTACAGCCTCGCCTCTCGTCTCCAACCTCCAGCCTTGCCTCTCGTCTCCAGCCTCCAGCCTCGGCTCTAGTCTACAGCCTCCAGCCTCGCCTCTAGTCTCCAGCCTCCAACCTCGCCTCTAGTCTCCAAACTCCAGCCTCGCCTCCAGCCTCATATCTAGTTTCCAGTCTCCAGCCTCCAGCCTCTAGCCTCCCGCCTCCTCTCTAGTCTCTAGTCTCTAACCTCCAACCTCGCCTCTAGACTCTAGTCTCCAGCCTCGCATCTAGTCTCCAGCCTCCAGCCTCGCATCTGGTCTCCAGCCTCCAGCCTCACCTCTAGTCTCCAGCCACCAGCCTCACCTCTAGTCTCCAGCCTCCAACCTCCAACCTCCAACCTCCAACCTCCAGCCTCCAGCCTCGCCTCTAGTCTCTAGTCTCCAGCCTCCAGCCTCGCCTCTAGTCTCCAGCCTCCAGCCTCGCCTCTAGTCTCTAGTCTCCAGCCTCCAGCCTCGCATCTAGTCTCCAGCCTCCAGCTTCACCTCTAGTCTCCAGCCTCCAGCCTCGCATCTAGTCTCCAGCCTCCAGCTTCACCTCTAGTCTCCAGCCTCCAACTTCCAGCCTCGCCTCTAGTCTCTAGTCTCCAGCCTCCAGCCTCGCCTCTAGTCTCCAGCCTCCAGCCTCGCCTCTACCCTCCAGCCTCCAGCCTCGCCTGTAGTCTCTAGTCTCCAGACTCCAGCCCCACCTCTAGTCTCCAGCCTCCAGCCTCCAGCCTCGCCTCTAGTCTCCAGCCTCCAGCCTCGCATCTAGTCTCCAGCCTCCAGCCTCGCATCTGGTCTCCAGCCTCCAGCCTCGCCTCCAGCCTCCAGCCTCGCCTCTAGTCTCTAGTCTCCAGCTTCGAGCCTCGCCGCTAGTCTCTAGTCTCCAGCTCCAGCCTCGACTCTAGTCTCTAGTCTCCAGTCTCCAGCCTCCAGCCTCACCTCTAGCCTCCAGCCTCCAACCTCCAGCCTTCAGCCTCCAGCCTCTCCTCTGGTCTCTAGTCTCCAGCCTCCAGTCTCGTCTCCAGTATCCAGCCTCCAGCCTTGCCTCCAGCCTCACCTCTAATCTCTAGCCTCCAGCCTCCAGCCTCGCCTCTAGTCTCCAGCCTCCAGCTTCGCATCTAGTCTGCAGCCTCCGGCCTCCAGCCTCGCCTCTAGTCTCCAGCCTCCAGCCTCCAGCATCGCCTCTAGTCTCCAGCCTACAGCCTCGCCTCTCGTCTCCAACCTCCAGCCTTGCCTCTCGTCTCCAGCCTCCAGCCTCGGCTCTAGTCTACAGCCTCCAGCCTCGCCTCTAGTCTCCAGCCTCCAACCTCGCCTCTAGTCTCCAAACTCCAGCCTCGCCTCCAGTCTCATATCTAGTCTCCAGTCTCCAGCCTCCAGCCTCCTCTCTAGTCTCTACTCTCCAGTCTCCAGCCTCGCCTCTAGTCTCCAGCCTCCAACCTCGCCTCTAGTCTCCAAACTCCAGCCTCGCCTCCAGCCTCATATCTAGTCTCCAGTCTCCAGCCTCCAGCCTCTAGCCTCCAGCCTCCACTCTAGTCTCTAGTCTCTAGCCTCCAACCTCGCCTCTAGTCTCTAGTCTCCAGCCTCGCATCTAGTCTCCAGCCTCCAGCCACGCATCTGGTCTCCAGCCTCCAGCCTCACCTCTAGTCTCCAGCCTCCAGCCTCACCTCTAGTCTCCAGCCTCCAACCTCCAACCTCCAGCCTCCAGCCTCGCCTCTAGTCTCTAGTCTCCAGCCTCCAGCCTCGCCTCTAGTCTCCAGCCTCCAGCCTCGCCTCTAGTCTCTAGTCTCCAGCCTCCAGCCTCGCATCTAGTCTCCAGCCTCCAGCTTCACCTCTAGTCTCCAGCCTCCAGCCTCGTATCTAGTCTCCAGCCTCCAGCTTCACCTCTAGTCTCCAGCCTCCAACTTCCAACCTTGCCTCTAGTCTCTAGTCTCCAGCCTCCAGCCTCGCCTCTAGTCTCCAGCCTCCAGCCTCGCCTCTAGCCTCCAGCCTCCAGCCTCGCCTCTAGTCTCTAGTCTCCAGACTCCAGCCCCACCTCTAGTCTCCAGCCTCCAGCCTCCAGCCTCGCCTCTAGTCTCCAGCCTCCAGCCTCGCCTCTAGTCTC
Source organism: Mobula birostris (assembly GCF_030028105.1). Lineage (NCBI taxonomy): Eukaryota > Metazoa > Chordata > Chondrichthyes > Myliobatiformes > Myliobatidae > Mobula > Mobula birostris. Next base: position 27,774 of record NW_027275746.1, read on the forward strand.
CAGCCTCCAGCCTCGCCTCTTGTCTCTAGTCTCCAGACTCCAGCACCACCTCTAGTTTCTAGTCTCCAGCCTCCAGTCTCGCCTCTAGTCTGTAGTTTCTGGTCTCCAGCCTCCAGCCTCGCTTCTTGTCTCTAGTCTCCACCCTCCAGCCTCGCCTCTAGTCTCCAGCCTCCAGCCTCCGACCACGCCTCTGGTCTCTAGTCTCCAGATTCCAGCCTCGCATCTAGTCTCCAGCCTCCAGCCTCGCCTCCAGCCTCCAGCCTCTCCTCTAGTCTCTAGCCTCCAGCCTCCAGCCTCTCCTCTAGTCTTTAGTCTCCAGCCTCGCATCTCGTCTCCAGCCTCCAGCCTCGCATCTGGTCTCCAGCCTCCAGCCTCACCTCTGGTCTCCAGCCTCCAGCCTCGCATCTAGTCTCTAGTCTCCAGCCTCCAGCCTCGCCTCTACTCTCCAGCTTCCAGCCTCGCCTCTAGTCTCTAGTCTCCAGACTCCAGCCCCACCTCTAGTCTCTAGTCTCCAGCCTCCAGTCTCGCATCTAGTCTCTAATTTCTAGTCTCCAGCCTCCAGCCTTGCCTCTAGTCTCTAGTCTCCAGACTCCAGCCCCACCTCTAGTCTCCAGCCTCCAGCCTCCAGCCTCGCCTCTAGTCTCCAGCCTCCAGCCTCGCCTCTAGTCTCCAGCCTCCAGCTTCACCTCTAGTCTCCAGCCTCCAGCCTCGCCTCTAGTCTCTAGTCTCCTGCTCCAGCCTCGCCTCTAGTCTCTAGTGTCTAGTCTCTAGCCTCCAGCATCACTTCTAGTCTCCAGCGTCCATTCTCCAGCCTCCAGCCTCGACTCTAGTCTCTAGTCTCCAGTCTCAAGCCTCCAGCCTCGCATCTAGTCTCCAGCCTCCAGCCTCACCTCTGGCCTCCAGCCTCCAATCTCCAGCCTTCAGCCTCCAGCCTCTCCTCTAGTCTCGTCTCCAGCCTCCAGCCTCGCTTCTAGTCTCTAGTCTCTAGTCTCCAGCCTCCAGCCTCGCCTCTAGTCTCCAGCCTCCAGCCTCCAGCCTTGCCTCTAGTCTCTAGTCTCCAGCCTCCAGCCTCCAGCCTCGCCTCCAGCCTCCAGCCTCGCCTCTAGTCTCTAGTCTCCAGCTTCGAGCCTCGCCGCTAGTCTCTAGTCTCCAGCTCCAGCCTCGCCTCTAGTCTCTAGTCTCCAGACTCCAGCCTCCAGCCTCGCCTCTAGTCTCCAGCCTCCAGCCTCGCATCTAGTCTCCAGCCTCCAGCCTCGCCTCTTGTCTCTAGTCTCCAGACTCCAGCACCACCTCTCGTTTCTAGTCTCCAGCCTCCAGTCTAGCCTCTGGTCTGTAGTTTCTGGTCTCCAGCCTCCAGCCTCGCCTCTAGTCTCCAGCCTCCACCCTCGCTTCTAGTCTCTGGTCTCTAGTCTCCAGCCTCCAGCCTCGCCTCTAGACTCCAACCTCCAGCCTCCAGCCTTGCCTCTAGACTCTAGTCTCCAGCCTGCAGCCTCCAGCCTCGCCTCCAGCCTCCAGCCTCGCCTCTAGTCTCTAGTCTCCAGCTTCGAGCCTCGCCTCTAGTCTCTAGTCTCCTGCTCCAGCCTCGCCTCTAGTCTCTAGTGTCTAGTCTCTAGCCTCCAGCATCACTTCTAGTCTCCAGCGTCCATTCTCCAGCCCCCAGCCTCGACTCTAGTCTCTAGTCTCCAGTCTCAAGCCTCCAGCCTCGCATCTAGTCTCCAGCCTCCAGCCTCACCTCTGGCCTCCAGCCTCCAACCTCCAGCCTTCAGCCTCCAGCCTCTCCTCTAGTCTCTAGTCTCCAGCCTCCAGCCTCGCTTCTAGTCTCTAGTCTCTAGTCTCCAGCCACCAGCCTCGCCTCTAGTCTCCAGCCTCCAGCCTCCAGCCTTGCCTCTAGTCTCTAGTCTCCAGCCTCCAGCCTCCAGCCTCGCCTCCAGCCTCCAGCCTCGCCTCTAGTCTCTAGTCTCCAGCTTCGAGCCTCGCCGCTAGTCTCTAGTCTCCAGCTCCAGCCTCGCCTCTAGTCTCTAGTCTCCAGACTCCAGCCTCCAGCCTCGCCTCTAGTCTCCAGCCTCCAGCCTCGCATCTAGTCTCCAGCCTCCAGTCTCGCATCGAGTCTCCAGCTTCCAGCCTCACCTCTAGCCTCCAGCCTCCAACATCCAGCCTTCAGCCTCCAGCCTCTCCTCTAGTCTCTAGTCTCCAGCCTCCAGTCTCGTCTCTAGTATCCAGCCTCCAGCCTTGCCTCCAGCCTCACCTCTAATCTTCAGCCTCCAGCCTCCAGCCTCGCCTCTAGTCTCCAGCCTCCAGCCTCGCATCTAGTCTCCAGCCTCCAGCCTCCAGCATCGCATCTAGTCTCCAGCCTACAGCCTCTCCTCTCGTCTCCAACCTCCAGCCTTGCCTCTCGTCTCCAGCCTCCAGCCTCGGCTCTAGTCTACAGCCTCCAGCCTCGCCTCTAGTCTCCAGCCTCCAACCTCGCCTCTCGTCTCCAAACTCCAGCCTCGCCTCCAGCCTCATATCTAGTCTCCAGTCTCCAGCCTCCAGCCTCTAGCCTCCAGCCTCCTCTCTAGTCTCTAGTCTCTAGCCTCCAACCTCGCCTCTAGTCTCTAGTCTCCAGCCTCGCATCTAGTCTCCAGCTTCCAGCCTCGCATCTGGTCTCCAGCCTCCAGCCTCCAGCCTCGCCTCTAGTCTCTGGTCTCCAGCCTCGCAATTGGTCTCCAGCCTCCAGCCTCGCATCTGGTCTCCAGCCTCCAGCCTCACCTCTAGTCTCCATCCTCCAGCCTCTCCACTAGTCTCTAGTCTCCAGACTCCAGCCCCACCTCTGGTCTCCAGCCTCCAGCCTCCAGCCTCGCCTCTAGTCTCTGGTCTCCAGCCTCGCAATTGGTCTCCAGCCTCCAGCCTCGCATCTGGTCTCCAGCCTCCAGCCTCACCTCTAGTCTCCATCCTCCAGCCTCTCCACTAGTCTCTAGTCTCCAGCCTCCAGCCTCGCATCTAGTCTCCAGCCTCCAGCCTCGCATCTAGTCTCCAGCCTCCAGCTTCACCTCTAGTCTCCAGCCTCCAGCCTCGCATCTAGTCTCCAGCCTCCAGCTTCACCTCTAGTCTCCAGCCTCCAACTTCCAGCCTCGCCTCTAGTCTCTAGTCTCCAGCCTCCAGCCTCGCCTCTAGTCTCCAGCCTCCAGCCTCGCCTCTAGCCTCCAGCCTCCAGCCTCGCCTCTAGTCTCTAGTCTCCAGCCTCGCATCTAGTCTCCAGCCTCCAGCCTCACATCTGGTCTCCAGCCTCGCCTCTAGTCTCTAGTCTCCAGCCTCCAGCCTCGCCTCTAGTCTCTAGTCTCCAGCCTCCAGCCTCGCCTCTAGTCTCCAGCCTCCAGCCTCGCCTCTTGTCTCTAGTCTCCAGACTCCAGCCCCACCTCTAGTTTCTAGTCTCCAGCCTCCAGTCTCGCCTCTAGTCTCCAGCCTCCAACCTCGCCTCTAGTCTCCAAACTCCAGCCTCGCCTCCAGCCTCATATCTAGTCTCCAGTCTCCAGCCTCCAGCCTCTAGCCTCCAGCCTCCTCTCCAGTCTCTAGTCTCTAGCCTCCAACCTCGCCTCTAGTCTCTAGTCTCCAGCCTCGCATCTAGTCTCCAGCCTCCAGCCTCGCATCTGGTCTCCAGCCTCCAGCCTCACCTCTAGTCTCCAGCCTCCAGCCTCACCTCTAGTCTCCAGCCTCCAGCCTCACCTCTAGTCTCCAGCCTCCAACCTCCAACCTCCAGCCTCCAGCCTCCAGCCTCGCCTCTAGTCTCTAGTCTCCAGCCTCCAGCCTCGCCTCTAGTCTCCAGCCTCCAGCCTCGCCTCTAGTCTCTAGTCTCCAGACTCCAGCCCCACCTCTAGTCTCCAGCCTCCAGCCTCCAGCCTCGCCTCTAGTCTCTGGTCTCCAGCCTCGCAATTAGTCTCCAGCCTCCAGCCTCGCATCTGGTCTCCAGCCTCCAGCCTCACCTCTAGTCTCCATCCTCCAGCCTCTCCACTAGTCTCTAGTCTCCAGCCTCCAGCCTCGCATCTAGTCTCCAGCCTCCAGCCTCGCATCTAGTCTCCAGCCTCCAGCTTCACCTCTAGTCTCCAGCCTCCAGCCTCGCATCTAGTCTCCAGCCTCCAGCTTCACCTCTAGTCTCCAGCCTCCAACTTCCAGCCTCGCCTCTAGTCTCTAGTCTCCAGCCTCCAGCCTCGCCTCTAGTCTCCAGCCTCCAGCCTCGCCTCTAGCCTCCAGCCTCCAGCCTCGCCTCTAGTCTCTAGTCTCCAGACTCCAGCCCCACCTCTAGTCTCCAGCCTCCAGCCTCCAGCCTCGCCTCTAGTCTCTAGTCTCCAGCCTCGCATCTAGTCTCCAGCCTCCAGCCTCGCATCTGGTCTCCAGCCTCGCCTCAAGTCTCTAGTCTCCAGCCTCCAGCCTCGCCTCTAGTTTCTAGTCTCCAGCCTCCAGCCTCGCATCTAGTCTCCAGCCTCCAGCTTCACCTCTCGTCTCCAGCCTCCAACCTCCAGCCTCGCCTCTAATCTCTAGTCTCCAGCCTCCAGCCTCGCCTCTAGTCTCCAGCTTCCAGCCTCGCCTCTAGTCTGTAGTCTCCAGACTCCAGCCCCACCTCTAGTCTCTAGTCTCCAGCCTCCAGTCGCGCATCTAGTCTCTAATTTCTAGTCTCCAGCCTCCAGCCTCCAGCCTCGCTTATTGTCTCTAGTCTCCAGCCTCCAGCCTCGCCTCTAGTCTCCAGCCTCCAGCTTCACCTCTAGTCTCCAGCCTCCAGCCTCCAGCCTCCAACTTCGCCTCTGGTCTCCAGCCTCCAGCCTCCGGCCACGCCTCTGGTCTCTAGTCTCCAGCTTCCAGCCTCGCCTCTAGTCTCCAGCCTCCAGCCTCGCCTCTAGCCTCCAGCCTCCAGCCTCGCCTCTAGTCTCTAGCCTCCAGCCTCCAGCCTCGCCTCTAGTCTCTAGCCTCCAGCCTCCAGAATCACCTCTAGTCTCCAGCCTCCAGCCTCGCCTCTGGTCTCTAGTCTCCAGCCTCCACCCTCGCTTCTAGTCTCTAGTCTCTAGTCTCCAGCCTCCAGCCTCGCCTCTAGTCTCCCGCCTCCAGCCTCGCCTCCAGCCTCCAGCCTCGCCTCTAGTCTCTAGCCTCCAGCCTCCAGCCTCGCCTCTAGTCTCTAGTCTCCAGCCTCGCATCTAGTCTCCAGCCTCCAGCCTCGCATCTGGTCTCCAGCCTCCAGCCTCACCTCTAGTCTCCAGCCTCCAGCCTCGCATCTAGTCTCCAGCCTCCAGCTTCACCTCTAGTCTCCAGCCTCCAACCTCCAGCCTCGCCTCTAGTCTCTAGTCTCCAGCCTCCAGCCTCGCCTCTAGTCTCCAGCTTCCAGCCTCGCCTCTAGTCTGTAGTCTCCAGACTCCAGCCCCACCTCTAGTCTCTAGTCTCCTGCTCCAGCCTCGCCTCTAGTCTCTAGTGTCTAGTCTCAAGCCTCCACCATCACTTCTAGTCTCCAGCGTCCATCCTCCAGCCTCCAGCCTCGCATCTTGTCTCCAGCCTCCAGCCTCGCATCTGGTCTCCAGGTTCCAGCCTCCAGCCTCGCATCTAGTCTCCAGCCTCCAGCTTCACCTCTAGTCTCCAGCCTCCAGCCTCGCATCTAGTCTCCAGCCTCCAGCTTCACCTCTAGTCTCCAGCCTCCAACCTCCAGCCTCGCCTCTAGTCTCTAGTCTCCAGCCTCCAGCCTCGCCTCTAGTCTCTAGTCGCCAGACTCCAGCCCCACCTCTAGTCTCCAGCCTCCAGCATCGCATCTGGTCTCCAGCGTCCAGCCTCACCTCCAGTCTCCAGCCTCCAGCCTCGCCTCTAGTCTCTAGTTTCCAGCCTCCAGCCTCGCCTCAAGTCTCCAGCCTCCAGCCTCGCCTCTAGTCTCCAGCCTCCAGCCTCGCTACTTGTCTCTAGTCTCCACCCTCCAGCCTCGCCTCTAGTCTCCAGCCTCCAGTCTCCGGCCTCCAGCCTCGCCTGTAGTCTCCAGCCTCCAGCTTCCGGCCACGCCTCTGGTCTCTAGACTCCAGCTTCCAGCCTCACCTCTAGTCTCCAGCCTCCAGCCTCTCCTCCAGCCTCCAGCCTCCAGCCTCGCATATAGTCTCCAGCCTCCAGCCTCGCCTCTAGTCTCTAGTCTCTAGTCTCCAGCCTCCAGCCTCGCCTCCAGCTTCCAGCCTCGCCTCTAGTCTCTAGTCTCCAGCCTCCAGCCTCGCCTCTAGTCTCAAGCCTCCAGCCTCGCATATAGTCTCCAGCCTCCAGCCTCACCTCTAGCCTCCAGCCTCCAACTTCCAGCCTTCAGCCTCCAGCCTCTCCTCTAGTCTCCAGCGTCCATCCTCCAGCCTCCAGCCTCGACCCTAGTCTCTCGTCTCCAGACTCCAGCCTCGCCTCTATTCTCCAGCCTCCAGCCTCGCCTCTAGTCTCTAGTCTCCAGACTCCAGCCCCACCTCTAGTCTCTAGTTTCCAGCCTCCAGTCTCGCCTCTAGTCTCTAGTTTCTAGTCTCCAGCCTCCAGCCTCGCTTCTTCTCTCTGGTCTCCAGCCTCCAGCCTCGCTTCTTGTCTCTGGTCTCCAGTCTCCAGCCTCACCTCTAGTCTCCAGCCTCCAGCCTCCGGCCACGCCTCTGGTCTCCAGTCTCCATCTTCCAGCCTCACCTCTAGTCTCCAGCCTCCAGCCTCGCCTCCAGCCTCCAGCCTCGCCTCTAGTCTCTAACCTCCAGCCTCCAGCCTTGCCTCTAGTCTCTAGTCTCCAGCCTCCAGCCTCGCATCTAGTCTCCAGCCTCCAGCCTCCAGCCTCACCGCTAGTCTCCAGCCTCCAGCCTCGCTTCTAGTCTCTAGTATCCAGTCTCCAGCCTCCAGCCTAGCCTCTCGTCTCTAGTCTCCAGCCTCCAGCCTTGCCTCTAGTCTCTAGTCTCCAGCCTCCAGCCTCCAGCCTCGCCTCCAGCCTCCAGCCTCGCCTCTGGTCTCTAGTCTCCAGCTTCGAGCCTTGCCGCTAGTCTCTAGTCTCCAGCTCCAGCCTCGACTCTAGTCTCTAGTCTCCAGTCTCCAGCCTCCAGCCTCGCCTCTAGTCTCCAGCCTCCAGCCTCGCATCTAGTCTCCAGCCTCCAGCCTCACCTCTAGCCTCCAGCCTCCAACCTCCAGCCTTCAGCCTCCAGCCTCTCCTCTAGTCTCTAGTCTCCAGCCTCCAGTCTCGTCTCAGTATCCAGCCTCCAGCCTTGCCTCCAGCCTCACCTCTAATCTCTAGCCTCCAGCCTCCAGCCTCGCCTCTAGTCTCCAGCCTCCAGCTTCGCATCTAGTCTGCAGCCTCCGGCCTCCAGCCTCGCCTCTAGTCTCCAGCCTCCAGCCTCCAGCATCGGCTCTAGTCTCCAGCCTACAGCCTCGCCTCTCGTCTCCAACCTCCAGCCTTGCCTCTCGTCTCCAGCCTCCAGCCTCGGCTCTAGTCTACAGCCTCCAGCCTCGCCTCTAGTCTCCAGCCTCCAACCTCGCCTCTAGTCTCCAAACTCCAGCCTCGCCTCCAGCCTCATATCTAGTTTCCAGTCTCCAGCCTCCAGCCTCCTCTCCAGTCTCTACTCTCCAGTCTCCCGCCTCGCCTCTAGTCTCCAGCCTCCAACCTCGCCTCTTGTCTCCAAACTCCAGCCTCGCCTCCGGCCTCATATCTAGTCTCCAGTCTCCAGCCTCCAGCCTCTAGCCTCCAGCTCCTCTCTAGTCTCTAGTCTCTAACCTCCAACCTCGCCTCTAGTCTCTAGTCTCCAGCCTCGCATCTAGTCTCCAGCCTCCAGCCTCGCATCTGGTCTCCAGCCTCCAGCCTCACCTCTAGTCTCCAGCCACCAGCCTCACCTCTAGTCTCCAGCCTCAACCTCCAACCTCCAGCCTCCAGCCTCGCCTCTAGTCTCTAGTCTCCAGCCTCCAGCCTCGCCTCTAGTCTCCAGCCTCCAGCCTCGCCTCTAGTCTCTAGTCTCCAGCCTCCAGCCTCGCATCTAGTCTCCAGCCTCCAGCTTCACCTCTAGTCTCCAGCCTCCAGCCTCGCATCTAGTCTCCAGCCTCCAGCTTCACCTCTAGTCTCCAGCCTCCAACTTCCAGCCTCGCCTCTAGTCTCTAGTCTCCAGCCTCCAGCCTCGCCTCTAGTCTCCAGCCTCCAGCCTCGCCTCTACCCTCCAGCCTCCAGCCTCGCCTCTAGTCTCTAGTCTCCAGACTCCAGCCCCACCTCTAGTCTCCAGCCTCCAGCCTCCAGCCTCGCCTCTAGTCTCCAGCCTCCAGCCTCGCATCTAGTCTCCAGCCTCCAGCCTCGCATCTGGTCTCCAGCCTCCAGCCTCGCCTCCAGCCTCCAGCCTCGCCTCTAGTCTCTAGTCTCCAGCTTCGAGCCTCACCGCTAGTCTCTAGTCTCCAGCTCCAGCCTCGACTCTAGTCTCTAGTCTCCAGTCTCCAGCCTCCAGCCTCACCTCTAGCCTCCAGCCTCCAACCTCCAGCCTTCAGCCTCCAGCCTCTCCTCTAGTCTCTAGTCTCCAGCCTCCAGTCTCGTCTCCAGTATCCAGCCTCCAGCCTTGCCTCCAGCCTCACCTCTAATCTCTAGCCTCCAGCCTCCAGCCTCGCCTCTAGTCTCCAGCCTCCAGCTTCGCATCTAGTCTGCAGCCTCCGGCCTCCAGCCTCTCCCATGACTGATATGTCTATGCCTAATAATTTCCTTGCAGTCTCCAGCCTACAGCCTCGCCTCTCGTCTCCAACCTCCAGCCTTGCCTCTCGTCTCCAGCCTCCAGCCTCGGCTCTAGTCTACAGCCTCCAGCCTCGCCTCTAGTCTCCAGCCTCCAACCTCGCCTCTAGTCTCCAAACTCCAGCCTCGCCTCCAGTCTCATATCTAGTCTCCAGTCTCCAGCCTCCAGCCTCCTCTCTAGTCTCTACTCTCCAGTCTCCAGCCTCGCCTCTAGTCTCCAGCCTCCAACCTCGCCTCTAGTCTCCAAACTCCAGCCTCGCCTCCAGCCTCATATCTAGTCTCCAGTCTCCAGCCTCCAGCCTCTAGCCTCCAGCCTCCACTCTAGTCTCTAGTCTCTAGCCTCCAACCTCGCCTCTAGTCTCTAGTCTCCAGCCTCGCATCTAGTCTCCAGCCTCCAGCCACGCATCTGGTCTCCAGCCTCCAGCCTCACCTCTAGTCTCCAGCCTCCAGCCTCACCTCTAGTCTCCAGCCTCCAACCTCCAACCTCCAGCCTCCAGCCTCGCCTCTAGTCTCTAGTCTCCAGCCTCCAGCCTCGCCTCTAGTCTCCAGCCTCCAGCCTCGCCTCTAGTCTCTAGTCTCCAGCCTCCAGCCTCGCATCTGGTCTCCAGCCTCCAGCTTCACCTCTAGTCTCCAGCCTCCAGCCTCGCATCTAGTCTCCAGCCTCCAACTTCCAGCCTCGCCTCTAGTCTCAAGTCTCCAGCCTCCAGCCTCGCCTCTAGTCTCCAGCCTCCAGCCTCGCCTCTAGCCTCCAGCCTCCAGCCTCGCCTCTAGTCTCTAGTCTCCAGACTCCAGCCCCACCTCTAGTCTCCAGCCTCCAGCCTCCAGCCTCGCCTCTAGTCTCCAGCCTCCAGCCTCGCCTCTAGTCTCCAGCCTCCAGCCTCGCCTCTTGTCTCTAGTCTCCAGACTCCAGCACCACCTCTAGTTTCTAGTCTCCAGCCTCCAGTCTCGCCTCTAGTCTGTAGTTTCTGGTCTCCAGCCTCCAGCCTCGCTTCTTGTCTCTAGTCTCCACCCTCCAGCCTCGCCTCTAGTCTCCAGCCTCCAGCCTCCGACCACGCCTCTGGTCTCTAGTCTCCAGCTTCCAGCCTCGCCTCTAGTCTCCAGCCTCCAGCCTCGCCTCCAGCCTCCAGCCTCTCCTCTAGTCTCTAGCCTCCAGCCTCCAGCCTCTCCTCTAGTCTTTAGTCTCCAGCCTCGCATCTCATCTCCAGCCTCCAGCCTCGCATCTGGTCTCCAGCCTCCAGCCTCACCTCTGGTCTCCAGCCTCCAGCCTCGCATCTAGTCTCTAGTCTCCAGCCTCCAGCCTCGCCTCTACTCTCCAGCTTCCAGCCTCGCCTCTAGTCTCTAGTCTCCAGACTCCAGCCCCACCTCTAGTCTCTAGACTCCAGCCTCCAGTCTCGCATCTAGTCTCTAATTTCTAGTCTCCAGCCTCCAGCCTTGCCTCTAGTCTCTAGTCTCCAGACTCCAGCCCCACCTCTAGTCTCCAGCCTCCAGCCTCCAGCCTCGCCTCTAGTCTCCAGCCTCCAGCCTCGCCTCTAGTCTCCAGCCTCCAGCTTCACCTCTAGTCTCCAGCCTCCAGCCTCGCCTCTAGTCTCTAGTCTCCTGCTCCAGCCTCGCCTCTAGTCTCTAGTGTCTAGTCTCTAGCCTCCAGCATCACTTCTAGTCTCCAGCGTCCATTCTCCAGCCTCCAGCCTCGACTCTAGTCTCTAGTCTCCAGTCTCAAGCCTCCAGCCTCGCATCTAGTCTCCAGCCTCCAGCCTCACCTCTGGCCTCCAGCCTCCAATCTCCAGCCTTCAGCCTCCAGCCTCTCCTCTAGTCTCTAGTCTCCAGCCTCCAGCCTCGCTTCTAGTCTCTAGTCTCTAGTCTCCAGCCTCCAGCCTCGCCTCTAGTCTCCAGCCTCCAGCCTCCAGCCTTGCCTCTAGTCTCTAGTCTCCAGCCTCCAGCCTCCAGCCTCGCCTCCAGCCTCCAGCCTCGCCTCTAGTCTCTAGTCTCCAGCTTCGAGCCTCGCCGCTAGTCTCTAGTCTCCAGCTCCAGCCTCGCCTCTAGTCTCTAGTCTCCAGACTCCAGCCTCCAGCCTCGCCTCTAGTCTCCAGCCTCCAGCCTCGCATCTAGTCTCCAGCCTCCAGCCTCGCCTCTTGTCTCTAGTCTCCAGACTCCAGCACCACCTCTAGTTTCTAGTCTCCAGCCTCCAGTCTAGCCTCTAGTCTGTAGATTCTGGTCTCCAGCTTCCAGCCTCGCTTCTTGTCTTTAGTCTCCACCCTCCAGCCTCGCCTCTAGTCTCCAGCCTCCAGTCTCCGGCCTCCAGCCTCGCCTCTAGTCTCCAGCCTCCAGCCTCCGACCACGCCTCTGGTCACTAGTCTCCAGCTTCCAGCCTCGCCTCTAGTCTCCAGCCTCCAGCCTCGCCTCCAGCCTCCAGCCTCGCCTCTAGTCTCTAGCCTCCAGCCTCCAGCCTCTCCTCTAGTCTTTAGTCTCCAGCCTCGCATCTCGTCTCCAGCCTCCAGCCTCGCATCTGGTCTCCAGCCTCCAGCCTCACCTCTGGTCTCCAGCCTCCAGCCTCGCATCTAGTCTCTAGTCTCCAGCCTCCAGCCTCGCCTCTACTCTCCAGCTTCCAGCCTCGCCTCTAGTCTCTAGTCTCCAGACTCCAGCCCCACCTCTAGTCTCTAGTCTCCAGCCTCCAGCCTCGCATCTGGTCTCCAGCCTCCAGCCTCACCTCTGGTCTCCAGCCTCCAGCCTCGCATCTAGTCTCTAGTCTCCAGCCTCCAGCCTCGCCTCTACTCTCCAGCTTCCAGCCTCGCCTCTAGTCTCTAGTCTCCAGACTCCAGCCCCACCTCTAGTCTCTAGTCTCCAGCCTCCAGTCTCGCATCTAGTCTCTAATTTCTAGTCTCCAGCCTCCAGCCTTGCCTCTAGTCTCTAGTCTCCAGACTCCAGCCCCACCTCTAGTCTCCAGCCTCCAGCCTCCAGCCTCGCCTCTAGTCTCCAGCCTCCAGCCTCGCCTCTAGTCTCCAGCCTCCAGCTTCACCTCTAGTCTCCAGCCTCCAGCCTCCGGCCACGCCTCTGGTCTCTAGTCTCCAGCTTCCAGCCTCGCCTCTAGTCTCCAGACTCCAGCCTCACCTCCAGCCTCCAGCCTCGCCTCTAGTCTCTAGCCTCCAGCCTCCAGCCTCGCCTCTAGTCTCTAGCCTCCAGCCTCCAGCCTCACCTCTAGTCTCCAGCCTCCAGCCTCGCCTCTGGTCTCTAGTCTCCAGCCTCCACCCTCGCTTCTAGTCTCTGGTCTCTAGTCTCCAGCCTCCAGCCTCGCCTCTAGACTCCAACCTCCAGCCTCCAGCCTTGCCTCTAGTCTCTAGTCTCCAGCCTCCAGCCTCCAGCCTCGCCTCCAGCCTCCAGCCTCGCCTCTAGTCTCTAGTCTCCAGCTTCGAGCCTCGCCTCTAGTCTCTAGTCTCCTGCTCCAGCCTCGCCTCTAGTCTCTAGTGTCTAGTCTCTAGCCTCCAGCATCACTTCTAGTCTCCAGCGTCCATTCTCCAGCCCCCAGCCTCGACTCTAGTCTCTAGTCTCCAGTCTCAAGCCTCCAGCCTCGCATCTAGTCTCCAGCCTCCAGCCTCACCTCTGGCCTCCAGCCTCCAACCTCCAGCCTTCAGCCTCCAGCCTCTCCTCTAGTCTCTAGTCTCCAGCCTCCAGCCTCGCTTCTAGTCTCTAGTCTCTAGTCTCCAGCCACCAGCCTCGCCTCTAGTCTCCAGCCTCCAGCCTCCAGCCTTGCCTCTAGTCTCTAGTCTCCAGCCTCCAGCCTCCAGCCTCGCCTCCAGCCTCCAGCCTCGCCTCTAGTCTCTAGTCTCCAGCTTCGAGCCTCGCCGCTAGTCTCTAGTCTCCAGCTCCAGCCTCGCCTCTAGTCTCTAGTCTCCAGACTCCAGCCTCCAGCCTCGCCTCTAGTCTCCAGCCTCCAGCCTCGCATCTAGTCTCCAGCCTCCAGTCTCGCATCTAGTCTCCAGCTTCCAGCCTCACCTCTAGCCTCCAGCCTCCAACCTCCAGCCTTCAGCCTCCAGCCTCTCCTCTAGTCTCTAGTCTCCAGCCTCCAGTCTCGTCTCTAGTATCCAGCCTCCAGCCTTGCCTCCAGCCTCACCTCTAATCTCCAGCCTCCAGCCTCCAGCCTCGCCTCTAGTCTCCAGCCTCCAGCCTCGCATCTAGTCTCCAGCCTCCAGCCTCCAGCATCGCATCTAGTCTCCAGCCTACAGCCTCTCCTCTCGTCTCCAACCTCCAGCCTTGCCTCTCGTCTCCAGCCTCCAGCCTCGGCTCTAGTCTACAGCCTCCAGCCTCGCCTCTAGTCTCCAGCCTCCAACCTCGCCTCTCGTCTCCAAACTCCAGCCTCGCCTCCAGCCTCATATCTAGTCTCCAGTCTCCAGCCTCCAGCCTCTAGCCTCCAGCCTCCTCTCTAGTCTCTAGCCTCCAACCTCGCCTCTAGTCTCTAGTCTCCAGCCTCGCATCTAGTCTCCAGCTTCCAGCCTCGCATCTGGTCTCCAGCCTCCAGCCTCCAGCCTCGCCTCTAGTCTCTGGTCTCCAGCCTCGCAATTGGTCTCCAGCCTCCAGCCTCGCATCTGGTCTCCAGCCTCCAGCCTCACCTCTAGTCTCCATCCTCCAGCCTCTCCACTAGTCTCTAGTCTCCAGACTCCAGCCCCACCTCTAGTCTCCAGCCTCCAGCCTCCAGCCTCGCCTCTAGTCTCTGGTCTCCAGCCTCGCAATTGGTCTCCAGCCTCCAGCCTCGCATCTGGTCTCCAGCCTCCAGCCTCACCTCTAGTCTCCATCCTCCAGCCTCTCCACTAGTCTCTAGTCTCCAGCCTCCAGCCTCGCATCTAGTCTCCAGCCTCCAGCCTCGCATCTAGTCTCCAGCCTCCAGCTTCACCTCTAGTCTCCAGCCTCCAGCCTCGCATCTAGTCTCCAGCCTCCAGCTTCACCTCTAGTCTCCAGCCTCCAACTTCCAGCCTCGCCTCTAGTCTCTAGTCTCCAGCCTCCAGCCTCGCCTCTAGTCTCCAGCCTCCAGCCTCGCCTCTAGCCTCCAGCCTCCAGCCTCGCCTCTAGTCTCTAGTCTCCAGCCTCGCATCTAGTCTCCAGCCTCCAGCCTCACATCTGGTCTCCAGCCTCGCCTCTAGTCTCTAGTCTCCAGCCTCCAGCCTCGCCTCTAGTCTCTAGTCTCCAGCCTCCAGCCTCGCCTCTAGTCTCCAGCCTCCAGCCTCGCCTCTTGTCTCTAGTCTCCAGACTCCAGCCCCACCTCTAGTTTCTAGTCTCCAGCCTCCAGTCTCGCCTCTAGTCTCCAGCCTCCAGTCTCGCCTCTAGTCTGTAGTTTCTGGTCTCCAGCCTCCAGCCTCGCTTCTTGTCTCTAGTCTCCACCCTCCAGCCTCGCCTCTAGTCTCCAGCCTCCAGCCTCCGACCACGCCTCTGGTCTCTAGTCTCCAGCTTCCAGCCTCGCCTCTAGTCTCCAGCCTCCAGCCTCGCCTCCAGCCTCCAGCCTCTCCTCTAGTCTCTAGCCTCCAGCCTCCAGCCTCTCCTCTAGTCTTTAGTCTCCAGCCTCGCATCTCATCTCCAGCCTCCAGCCTCGCATCTGGTCTCCAGCCTCCAGCCTCACCTCTGGTCTCCAGCCTCCAGCCTCGCATCTAGTCTCTAGTCTCCAGCCTCCAGCCTCGCCTCTACTCTCCAGCTTCCAGCCTCGCCTCTAGTCTCTAGTCTCCAGACTCCAGCCCCACCTCTAGTCTCTAGACTCCAGCCTCCAGTCTCGCATCTAGTCTCTAATTTCTAGTCTCCAGCCTCCAGCCTTGCCTCTAGTCTCTAGTCTCCAGACTCCAGCCCCACCTCTAGTCTCCAGCCTCCAGCCTCCAGCCTCGCCTCTAGTCTCCAGCCTCCAGCCTCGCCTCTAGTCTCCAGCCTCCAGCTTCACCTCTAGTCTCCAGCCTCCAGCCTCGCCTCTAGTCTCTAGTCTCCTGCTCCAGCCTCGCCTCTAGTCTCTAGTGTCTAGTCTCTAGCCTCCAGCATCACTTCTAGTCTCCAGCGTCCATTCTCCAGCCTCCAGCCTCGACTCTAGTCTCTAGTCTCCAGTCTCAAGCCTCCAGCCTCGCATCTAGTCTCCAGCCTCCAGCCTCACCTCTGGCCTCCAGCCTCCAATCTCCAGCCTTCAGCCTCCAGCCTCTCCTCTAGTCTCTAGTCTCCAGCCTCCAGCCTCGCTTCTAGTCTCTAGTCTCTAGTCTCCAGCCTCCAGCCTCGCCTCTAGTCTCCAGCCTCCAGCCTCCAGCCTTGCCTCTAGTCTCTAGTCTCCAGCCTCCAGCCTCCAGCCTCGCCTCTAGTCTCTAGTCTCCAGCTTCGAGCCTCGCCGCTAGTCTCTAGTCTCCAGCTCCAGCCTCGCCTCTAGTCTCTAGTCTCCAGACTCCAGCCTCCAGCCTCGCCTCTAGTCTCCAGCCTCCAGCCTCGCATCTAGTCTCCAGCCTCCAGCCTCGCCTCTTGTCTCTAGTCTCCAGACTCCAGCACCACCTCTAGTTTCTAGTCTCCAGCCTCCAGTCTAGCCTCTAGTCTGTAGATTCTGGTCTCCAGCTTCCAGCCTCGCTTCTTGTCTCTAGTCTCCACCCTCCAGCCTCGCCTCTAGTCTCCAGCCTCCAGTCTCCGGCCTCCAGCCTCGCCTCTAGTCTCCAGCCTCCAGCCTCCGACCACGCCTCTGGTCACTAGTCTCCAGCTTCCAGCCTCGCCTCTAGTCCTCCAGCCTCCAGCCTCGCCTCCAGCCTCCAGCCTCGCCTCTAGTCTCTAGCCTCCAGCCTCCAGCCTCTCCTCTAGTCTTTAGTCTCCAGCCTCGCATCTCGTCTCCAGCCTCCAGCCTCGCATCTGGTCTCCAGCCTCCAGCCTCACCTCTGGTCTCCAGCCTCCAGCCTCGCATCTAGTCTCTAGTCTCCAGCCTCCAGCCTCGCCTCTACTCTCCAGCTTCCAGCCTCGCCTCTAGTCTCTAGTCTCCAGACTCCAGCCCCACCTCTAGTCTCTAGTCTCCAACCTCCAGCCTCGCATCTGGTCTCCAGCCTCCAGCCTCACCTCTGGTCTCCAGCCTCCAGCGTCGCATCTAGTCTCTAGTCTCCAGCCTCCAGCCTCGCCTCTACTCTCCAGCTTCCAGCCTCGCCTCTAGTCTCTAGTCTCCAGACTCCAGCCCCACCTCTAGTCTCCAGCCTCCAGCCTCCAGCCTCGCCTCTAGTCTCTAGTCTCCAGCCTCGCATCTAGTCTCCAGCCTCCAGCCTCGCATCTGGTCTCCAGCCTCGCCTCAAGTCTCTAGTCTCCAGCCTCCAGCCTCGCCTCTAGTCTCTAGTCTCCAGCCTCCAGCCTCGCCTCTAGTCTCCAGCCTCCAGCCTCGCCTCTTGTCTCTAGTCTCCAGACTCCAGCCCCACCTCTAGTTTCTAGTCTCCAGCCTCCAGTCTCGCCTCTAGTCTGTAGTTTCTGGTCTCCAGCCTCCAGCCACGCTTCTTGTCTCTAGTCTCCACCCTCCAGCCTCGCCTCTAGTCTCCAGCCTCCAGTCTCCGGAGTCCAGCCTCGCCTCTAGTCTCCAGCCTCCAGCCTCCGGCCACGCCTCTGGTCTCTAGTCTCCAGCTTCCAGCCTCGACTCTAGTCTCCAGCCTCCAGCCTCGCCTCCAGCCTCCAGCCTCGCCTCTAGTCTCTAGCCTCCAGCCTCCAGCCTCGCCTCTAGTCTCTAGTCTCCAGCCTCGCATCTCGTCTCCAGCCTCCAGCCTCACCTCTAGTCTCCATCCTCCAGCCTCTCCACTAGTCTCTAGTCTCCAGCCTCCAGCCTCGCATCTAGTCTCCAGTCTCCAGCCTCGCATCTAGTCTCCAGCCTCCAGCTTCACCTCTAGTCTCCAGCCTCCAGCCTCGCATCTAGTCTCCAGCCTCCAGCTTCACCTGTAGTCTCCAGCCTCCAACTTCCAGCCTCGCCTCTAGTCTCTAGTCTCCAGCCTCCAGCCTCGCCTCTAGACTCCAGTCTCCAGCCTCGCCTCTAGCCTCCAGCCTCCAGCCTCGCCTCTAGTCTCTAGTCTCCAGCCTCGCATCTAGTCTCCAGCCTCCAGCCTCACATCTGGTCTCCAGCCTCGCCTCTAGTCTCTAGCCTCCAGCCTCCAGCCTCGCCTCTAGTCTCTAGTCTCCAGCCTCGCATCTCGTCTCCAGCCTCCAGCCTCGCATCTGGTCTCCAGCCTCACCTCTGGTCTCCAGCCTCCAGCCTCGCATCTAGTCTCCATCCTCCAGCTTCACCTCTAGTCTCCAGCCTCCAACCTCCAGCCTCGCCTCTAGTCTCTAGTCTCCAGCCTCCAGCCTCGCCTCTAGACTCCAGCTTCCAGCCTCGCCTCTAGTCTCTAGTCTCCAGACTCCAGCCCCACCTCTAGTCTCTAGTCTCCAGCCTCCAGTCTCGCATCTAGTCTCTAATTTCTAGTCTCCAGCCTCCAGCCTCGCTTCTTGTCTCTAGTCTCCAGCCTCCAGCCTCGCCTCTAGTCTCCAGCCTCCAGCTTCACCTCTAGTCTCCAACCTCCAGCCTCCGGCCACGCCTCTGGTCTCTAGTCTCCAGCTTCCAGCCTCGCCTCTAGTCTCCAGCCTCCAGCCTCGCCTCCAGCCTCCAGCCTCGCCTCTAGTCTCTAGCCTCCAGCCTCCAGCCTCGCCTCTTGTCACTTGTCTCCAGCCTCGCATCTCGTCTCCAGCCTCCAGCCTCGCATCTGGTCTCCAGCCTCCAGCCTCACCTCTGGTCTCCAGCCTCCAGCCTCGCATCTAGTCTCCAACCTCCAGCTTCACCTCTAGTCTCCAGCCTCCAACCTCCAGCCTCGCCTCTGGTCTCTAGTCTCCAGCCTCCAGCCTCGCCTCTAGTCTCCAGCTTCCAGCCTCGCCTCTAGTCTCTAGTCTCCAGACTCCAGCCCCACCACTAGTCTCTAGTCTCCAGCCTCCAGTCTTGCATCTCGTCTCTAATTTCTAGTCTCCAGCCTCCAGCCTCGCTTCTTGTCTCTAGTCTCCAGCCTCCAGCTTCACCTCTAGTCTCCAGCCTCCAGCCTCGCCTCTAGTCTCCAGCCTCCAGCCTCGCCTCTTGTCTCTAGTCTCCAGACTCCAGCCCCACCTCTAGTCTCTAGTCTCCAGCCTCCAGTCACGCATCTAGTCTCTAATTTCTAGTCTCCAGCCTCCAGCCTCGCTTCTTGTCTCTAGTCTCCACCCTCCAGCCTCGCATCTGGTCTCCAGCCTCCAGCCTCACCTCTAGTCTCCATCCTCCAGCCTCTCCACTAGTCTCTAGTCTCCAGACTCCAGCCCCACCTCTAGTCTCCAGCCTCCAGCCTCCAGCCTCGCCTCCAGTCTCTGGTCTCCAGCCTCGCAATTGGTCTCCAGCCTCCAGCCTCGCATCTGGTCTCCAGCCTCCAGCCTCACCTCTAGTCTCCATCCTCCAGCCTCTCCACTAGTCTCTAGTCTCCAGCCTCCAGCCTCGCATCTAGTCTCCAGCCTCCAGCCTCGCATCTAGTCTCCAGCCTCCAGCTTCACCTCTAGTCTCCAGCCTCCAGCCTCGCATCTAGTGTCCAGCCTCCAGCTTCACCTCTAGTCTCCAGCCTCCAACTTCCAGCCTCGCCTCTAGTCTCTAGTCTCCAGCCTCCAGCCTCGCCTCTAGTCTCCAGCCTCCAGCCTCGCCTCTAGCCTCCAGCCTCCAGCCTCGCCTCTAGTCTCTAGTCTCCAGCCTCGCATCTAGTCTCCAGCCTCCAGCCTCACATCTGGTCTCCAGCCTCGCCTCTAGTCTCTAGTCTCCAGCCTCCAGCCTCGCCTCTAGTCTCTAGTCTCCAGCCTCCAGCCTCGCCTCTAGTCTCCAGCCTCCAGCCTCGCCTCTTGTCTCTAGTCTCCAGACTCCAGCCCCACCTCTAGTTTCTAGTCTCCAGCCTCCAGTCTCGCCTCTAGTCTCCAGCCTCCAGTCTCGCCTCTAGTCTGTAGTTTCTGGTCTCCAGCCTCCAGCCTCGCTTCTTGTCTCTAGTCTCCACCCTCCAGCCTCGCCTCTAGTCTCCAGCCTCCAGCCTCCGACCACGCCTCTGGTCTCTAGTCTCCAGCTTCCAGCCTCGCCTCTAGTCTCCAGCCTCCAGCCTCGCCTCCAGCCTCCAGCCTCTCCTCTAGTCTCTAGCCTCCAGCCTCCAGCCTCTCCTCTAGTCTTTAGTCTCCAGCCTCGCATCTCATCTCCAGCCTCCAGCCTCGCATCTGGTCTCCAGCCTCCAGCCTCACCTCTGGTCTCCAGCCTCCAGCCTCGCATCTAGTCTCTAGTCTCCAGCCTCCAGCCTCGCCTCTACTCTCCAGCTTCCAGCCTCGCCTCTAGTCTCTAGTCTC
Source organism: Mobula birostris (assembly GCF_030028105.1). NCBI lineage: Eukaryota > Metazoa > Chordata > Chondrichthyes > Myliobatiformes > Myliobatidae > Mobula > Mobula birostris. The sequence goes on from NW_027275746.1 coordinate 46,795, forward strand.
CAGACTCCAGCCCCACCTCTAGTCTCTAGACTCCAGCCTCCAGTCTCGCATCTAGTCTCTAATTTCTAGTCTCCAGCCTCCAGCCTTGCCTCTAGTCTCTAGTCTCCAGACTCCAGCCCCACCTCTAGTCTCCAGCCTCCAGCCTCCAGCCTCGCCTCTAGTCTCCAGCCTCCAGCCTCGCCTCTAGTCTCCAGCCTCCAGCTTCACCTCTAGTCTCCAGCCTCCAGCCTCGCCTCTAGTCTCTAGTCTCCTGCTCCAGCCTCGCCTCTAGTCTCTAGTGTCTAGTCTCTAGCCTCCAGCATCACTTCTAGTCTCCAGCGTCCATTCTCCAGCCTCCAGCCTCGACTCTAGTCTCTAGTCTCCAGTCTCAAGCCTCCAGCCTCGCATCTAGTCTCCAGCCTCCAGCCTCACCTCTGGCCTCCAGCCTCCAATCTCCAGCCTTCAGCCTCCAGCCTCTCCTCTAGTCTCTAGTCTCCAGCCTCCAGCCTCGCTTCTAGTCTCTAGTCTCTAGTCTCCAGCCTCCAGCCTCGCCTCTAGTCTCCAGCCTCCAGCCTCCAGCCTTGCCTCTAGTCTCTAGTCTCCACACTCCAGCCTCCAGCCTCGCCTCCAGCCTCCAGCCTCGCCTCTAGTCTCTAGTTTCCAGCTTCGAGCCTCGCCGCTAGTCTCTAGTCTCCAGCTCCAGCCTCGCCTCTAGTCTCTAGTCTCCAGACTCCAGCCTCCAGCCTCGCCTCTAGTCTCCAGCCTCCAGCCTCGCATCTAGTCTCCAGCCTCCAGCCTCGCCTCTTGTCTCTAGTCTCCAGACTCCAGCACCACCTCTAGTTTCTAGTCTCCAGCCTCCAGTCTAGCCTCTAGTCTGTAGATTCTGGTCTCCAGCTTCCAGCCTCGCTTCTTGTCTCTAGTCTCCACCCTCCAGCCTCGCCTCTAGTCTCCAGCCTCCAGTCTCCGGCCTCCAGCCTCGCCTCTAGTCTCCAGCCTCCAGCCTCCGACCACGCCTCTGGTCACTAGTCTCCAGCTTCCAGCCTCGCCTCTGGTCTCCAGCCTCCAGCCTCGCATCTAGTCTCCAGCCTCCAGCTTCACCTCTAGTCTCCAGCCTCCAACCTCCAGCCTCGCCTCTGGTCTCTAGTCTCCAGCCTCCAGCCTCGCCTCTAGTCTCCAGCTTCCAGCCTCGCCTCTAGTCTCTAGTCTCCAGACTCCAGCCCCACCTCTAGTCTCTAGTCTCCACCCTCCAGCCTCGCCTCTAGTCTCCAGCCTCCAGCCTCCGACCACGCCTCTGGTCTCTAGTCTCCAGCTTCCAGCCTCGCCTCTAGTCTCCAGCCTCCAGCCTCGCCTCCAGCCTCCAGCCTCTCCTCTAGTCTCTAGCCTCCAGCCTCCAGCCTCTCCTCTAGTCTTTAGTCTCCAGCCTCGCATCTCATCTCCAGCCTCCAGCCTCGCATCTGGTCTCCAGCCTCCAGCCTCACCTCTGGTCTCCAGCCTCCAGCCTCGCATCTAGTCTCTAGTCTCCAGCCTCCAGCCTCGCCTCTACTCTCCAGCTTCCAGCCTCGCCTCTAGTCTCTAGTCTCCAGACTCCAGCCCCACCTCTAGTCTCTAGACTCCAGCCTCCAGTCTCGCATCTAGTCTCTAATTTCTAGTCTCCAGCCTCCAGCCTTGCCTCTAGTCTCTAGTCTCCAGACTCCAGCCCCACCTCTAGTCTCCAGCCTCCAGCCTCCAGCCTCGCCTCTAGTCTCCAGCCTCCAGCCTCGCCTCTAGTCTCCAGCCTCCAGCTTCACCTCTAGTCTCCAGCCTCCAGCCTCGCCTCTAGTCTCTAGTCTCCTGCTCCAGCCTCGCCTCTAGTCTCTAGTGTCTAGTCTCTAGCCTCCAGCATCACTTCTAGTCTCCAGCGTCCATTCTCCAGCCTCCAGCCTCGACTCTAGTCTCTAGTCTCCAGTCTCAAGCCTCCAGCCTCGCATCTAGTCTCCAGCCTCCAGCCTCACCTCTGGCCTCCAGCCTCCAATCTCCAGCCTTCAGCCTCCAGCCTCTCCTCTAGTCTCTAGTCTCCAGCCTCCAGCCTCGCTTCTAGTCTCTAGTCTCTAGTCTCCAGCCTCCAGCCTCGCCTCTAGTCTCCAGCCTCCAGCCTCCAGCCTTGCCTCTAGTCTCTAGTCTCCAGCCTCCAGCCTCCAGCCTCGCCTCAAGCCTCCAGCCTCGCCTCTAGTCTCTAGTCTCCAGCTTCGAGCCTCGCCGCTAGTCTCTAGTCTCCAGCTCCAGCCTCGCCTCTAGTCTCTAGTCTCCAGACTCCAGCCTCCAGCCTCGCCTCTAGTCTCCAGCCTCCAGCCTCGCATCTAGTCTCCAGCCTCCAGCCTCGCCTCTTGTCTCTAGTCTCCAGACTCCAGCACCACCTCTAGTTTCTAGTCTCCAGCCTCCAGTCTAGCCTCTAGTCTGTAGATTCTGGTCTCCAGCTTCCAGCCTCGCTTCTTGTCTCTAGTCTCCACCCTCCAGCCTCGCCTCTAGTCTCCAGCCTCCAGTCTCCGGCCTCCAGCCTCGCCTCTAGTCTCCAGCCTCCAGCCTCCGACCACGCCTCTGGTCACTAGTCTCCAGCTTCCAGCCTCGCCTCTAGTCTCCAGCCTCCAGCCTCGCCTCCAGCCTCCAGCCTCGCCTCTAGTCTCTAGCCTCCAGCCTCCAGCCTCTCCTCTAGTCTTTAGTCTCCAGCCTCGCATCTCGTCTCCAGCCTCCAGCCTCGCATCTGGTCTCCAGCCTCCAGCCTCACCTCTGGTCTCCAGCCTCCAGCCTCGCATCTAGTCTCTAGTCTCCAGCCTCCAGCCTCGCCTCTACTCTCCAGCTTCCAGCCTCGCCTCTAGTCTCTAGTCTCCAGACTCCAGCCCCACCTCTAGTCTCTAGTCTCCAGACTCCAGCCTCGCATCTGGTCTCCAGCCTCCAGCCTCACCTCTGGTCTCCAGCCTCCAGCGTCGCATCTAGTCTCTAGTCTCCAGCCTCCAGCCTCGCCTCTACTCTCCAGCTTCCAGCCTCGCCTCTAGTCTCTAGTCTCCAGACTCCAGCCCCACCTCTAGTCTCTAGTCTCCAGCCTCCAGTCTCGCATCTAGTCTCTAATTTCTAGTCTCCAGCCTCCAGCCTCGCCTCTAGTCTCTAGTCTCCAGACTCCAGCCCCACCTCTAGTCTCCAGCCTCCAGCCTCCAGCCTCGCCTCTAGTCTCTAGTCTCCAGCCTCGCATCTAGTCTCCAGCCTCCAGCCTCGCATCTGGTCTCCAGCCTCGCCTCAAGTCTCTAGTCTCCAGCCTCCAGCCTCGCCTCTAGTCTCTAGTCTCCAGCCTCCAGCCTCGCCTCTAGTCTCCAGCCTCCAGCCTCGCCTCTTGTCTCTAGTCTCCAGACTCCAGCCCCACCTCTAGTTTCTAGTCTCCAGCCTCCAGTCTCGCCTCTAGTCTGTAGTTTCTGGTCTCCAGCCTCCAGCCACGCTTCTTGTCTCTAGTCTCCACCCTCCAGCCTCGCCTCTAGTCTCCAGCCTCCAGTCTCCGGAGTCCAGCCTCGCCTCTAGTCTCCAGCCTCCAGCCTCCGGCCACGCCTCTGGTCTCTAGTCTCCAGCTTCCAGCCTCGACTCTAGTCTCCAGCCTCCAGCCTCGCCTCCAGCCTCCAGCCTCGCCTCTAGTCTCTAGCCTCCAGCCTCCAGCCTCGCCTCTAGTCTCTAGTCTCCAGCCTCGCATCTCGTCTCCAGCCTCCAGCCTCACCTCTAGTCTCCATCCTCCAGCCTCTCCACTAGTCTCTAGTCTCCAGCCTCCAGCCTCGCATCTAGTCTCCAGTCTCCAGCCTCGCATCTAGTCTCCAGCCTCCAGCTTCACCTCTAGTCTCCAGCCTCCAGCCTCGCATCTAGTCTCCAGCCTCCAGCTTCACCTCTAGTCTCCAGCCTCCAACTTCCAGCCTCGCCTCTAGTCTCTAGTCTCCAGCCTCCAGCCTCGCCTCTAGTCTCCAGTCTCCAGCCTCGCCTCTAGCCTCCAGCCTCCAGCCTCGCCTCTAGTCTCTAGTCTCCAGCCTCGCATCTAGTCTCCAGCCTCCAGCCTCACATCTGGTCTCCAGCCTCGCCTCTAGTCTCTAGCCTCCAGCCTCCAGCCTCGCCTCTAGTCTCTAGTCTCCAGCCTCGCATCTCGTCTCCAGCCTCCAGCCTCGCATCTGGTCTCCAGCCTCACCTCTGGTCTCCAGCCTCCAGCCTCGCATCTAGTCTCCATCCTCCAGCTTCACCTCTAGTCTCCAGCCTCCAACCTCCAGCCTCGCCTCTAGTCTCTAGTCTCCAGCCTCCAGCCTCGCCTCTAGACTCCAGCTTCCAGCCTCGCCTCTAGTCTCTAGTCTCCAGACTCCAGCCCCACCTCTAGTCTCTAGTCTCCAGCCTCCAGTCTCGCATCTAGTCTCTAATTTCTAGTCTCCAGCCTCCAGCCTCTCTTCTTGTCTCTAGTCTCCAGCCTCCAGCCTCGCCTCTAGTCTCCAGCCTCCAGCTTCACCTCTAGTCTCCAACCTCCAGCCTCCGGCCACGCCTCTGGTCTCTAGTCTCCAGCTTCCAGCCTCGCCTCTAGTCTCCAGCCTCCAGCCTCGCCTCCAGCCTCCAGCCTCGCCTCTAGTCTCTAGCCTCCAGCCTCCAGCCTCGCCTCTTGTCACTTGTCTCCAGCCTCGCATCTCGTCTCCAGCCTCCAGTCTCGCATCTGGTCTCCAGCCTCCAGCCTCACCTCTGGTCTCCAGCCTCCAGCCTCGCATCTAGTCTCCAGCCTCCAGCTTCACCTCTAGTCTCCAGCCTCCAACCTCCAGCCTCGCCTCTGGTCTCTAGTCTCCAGCCTCCAGCCTCGCCTCTA
>NW_027275747.1:0-51614 GCF_030028105.1 Mobula birostris
CATGATTCTGAGATGACTGAAAGTTGTTTCATGCCTCTAGACATCAAGACAAAAATGTTGTTATCTGAGTGCATACAATGCTTTGACAATACAAAGAGTATACATTTCAATTTTACACCAAAGTACTTACTGCAAACCTAATGGAAACAGCTTAGGTTAACTTCCCACATGATTCTGAAATGTCTGCAAGTTGTTTCATGCCTCTGTACATAAAGACAAATAGGTTGATTTCTCAGAGATTAGAGTGCTTTGACATTAAAAGTAATATACATTTGAATTTTACACCAAAGTACTTAGTGCAAACCTAATGGAAACACCTTAGTTCAACTTCCCACATGATTATGAGTAGTTGGTAAGTAGTTTCATGCCTCTGCTCGTCAAGACAAAAATGTTCTTTTCTCAGTGCTTCCAAAGCTTTGACAATACAAATAGTATACATTTCAATTTTACACCAAAGTACTTAGTGCAAACCTAATGGAAACACCTTAGGTTAACTTCCGACATGACTCTGAGATGACTGAAATTTGTTTCATGCCTCTAGACATCAAGACAAAAAAGTTGTTATCTCAGTGCATACAATGCTTTGACAATACAAAGAGTATACATTTCAATTTTACACCAAAGTACTTACTGCAAACCTAATGGAAACAGCTTAGGTTAACTTCCCACATGATTCTGAAATGTCTGCAAGTTGTTTCATGCCTCTGTACATAAAGACAAAAAAGTTGATTTCTCAGAGATTAGAGTGTTTTGACATTAAAAGTATTATACATTTGAATTTTACACCAAAGTACTTAGTGCAAACCTAATGGAAACACCTTAGTTCAACTTCCCACATGACTATGAGTAGTTTGATAGTAGTTTCATGCCTCTGCTAATCAAGACAAAAAAGTTCTTTTCTCAGTGCTTCCAATGCTTTGACAATACAAATAGTATACATTTCAATTTTACACCCAAGTACTTAGTGGAAACCTAATGGAAACACCTTAGGTTAACTTCCCACATGATTCTGAGATTGCTGAGAGTTGTTTCATGCCTTTAGACATTAAGACAAAAAAGTTGTTATCTCAGTGCATACAATGCTTTGACGTAACAGTAGTATACACTTAAATTGTACTGAAAAGTCCTGACTGCAAACCTAATGGAAACACCTTTGGTTAACTTGCCTCATGATTATGAGCAGTTTGAAAGTTTTTTCATGCCTCTATACATCAAGACAACAAAGTTGTTCTCTCAGTGCATAAAATGCCTTGTCAATACAAATAGCACACATTTCAATTTTACACCAAAGTACTTAGTGCAAACCTAATGGAAACACCTCAGGTTAACTTCCAACATGATTCTGAGATGACTGAAAGTTGTTTCATGCCTCTAGACATCAAGACAAAAAAGTTGTTATCTCAGTGCATACGACGCTTTGAAAATACAAAGAGTATACATTTCAATTTTACACCAAAGTGCTTACTGCAAACCTAATGGAAACACCTTAGGTTAACTTCCCTCATGATTCTGAAATGTCTGCAAGTTGTTTCATGCCTCTGTACATAAAGACAAAAAAGTTGATTTCTCAGAGAATACAGTGCTTTGACATTAAAAGTATTATACATTTGAATTTTACACCAAAGTACTCAGTGCAAACCTAAACGAAACACCTTAGTTCAACTTCCCACATGATTATGAGTAGTTTGAAAGTAGTTTCATGCCTCTGCTCATCAAGACAAAAAAGTTCTTTTCTCAGTGCTTCCAAGGCTTTGACAATACAAATAGTATACATTTCAATTTTACACCAAAGTACTTAGTGCAAACCTAAAGGAAACACCTTAGGTTAACTTCCCACATGATTCTGAGATGACTGAAAGTTGTTTCATGCCTCTAGTCATTAAGACAAAAAAGTTGTTATCTCAGTGCATACAATGCTTTGATGTAACAGTAGTATACACTTCAATTGTCCTGAAAAGTCCTGACTGCAAACCTAATGCAAACACCTTTGGTTACCTTCCAAGATGATTATGAGCAGTTTGAAAGGTGTTTCATGCCTCTATACATCAAGACAACAAAGTTGTTATCTCAGTGCATACAATGCTTTGACAATACAAATAGTGAACACTTCAATTTTACACCAAAGTACTTAGTGCAAACCTAATGGAAACACCTTAGGTTAACTTCCCACATGATTCTGAGATAACTGAAAGTTGTTTCATGCCTCTAGACATCAAGACAAAAATGTTGTTATCTGAGTGCATACAATGCTTTGACAATACAAAGAGTATACATTTCAATTTTACACCAAAGTACTTACTGCAAACCTAATGGAAACAGCTTAGGTTAACTTCCCACATGATTCTGAAATGTCTGCAAGTTGTTTCATGCCTCTGTACATAAAGACAAAAAGGTCGATTTCTCAGAGATTAGAGTGCTTTGACATTAAAAGTAATATACATTTGAATTTTACACCAAAGTACTTAGTGCAAACCTAATGGAAACACCTTAGTTCCACTTCCCACATGATTATGAGTAGTTGGAAAGTAGTTTCATGCCTCTGCTCGTCAAGACAAAAAAGTTCTTTTCTCAGTGCTTCCAAAGCTTTGACAATACAAATAGTATACATTTCAATTTTACACCAAAGTACTTAGTGCAAACCTAATGGAAACACATTAGGTTAACTTCCCACATGATTCTGAGATGACTGAAAGTTGTTTCATGCCTCTAGACATGAAGACAAAAAATTGTTATCTCAGTGCATACAATGCTTTGAAAATACAAAGAGTATACATTTCAATTTTACACCAAAGCACTTACTGAAAACCTAATGGAAACACCTTAGGTTAACTTCCCACATGATTCTGAGATGACTGAAAGTTGTTTCATGCCTTTAGACATTAAGACAAAAAAGTTGTTATCTGAGTGCATACAATGCTTTGATGTAACAGTAGTATACACTTCAATTGTCCTGAAATGTCCTGACTGCAAACCTAATGCAAACACCTTTGGTTACCTTCCAACATGATTATGAGCAGTTTGAAAGGTGTTTCATGCCTCTATAGATCAAGACAACAAAGTTGTTATCTCAGTGCATACAATGCTTTGACAATACAAATAGTGTACACTTCAATTTTACACCAAAGTACTTAGTGCAAACCTAATGGAAACACCTTAGGTTAACTTCCCACATGATTCTGAGATGACTGAAAGTTGTTTCATGCCTCTAGACATCAAGACAAAAATGTTGTTATCTGAGTGCATACAATGCTTTGACAATACAAAGAGTATACATTTCAATTTTACACCAAAGTACTTACTGCAAACCTAATGGAAACAGCTTAGGTTAACTTCCCACATGATTCTGAAATGTCTGCAAGTTGTTTCATGCCTCTGTACATAAAGACAAATAGGTTGATTTCTCAGAGATTAGAGTGCTTTGACATTAAAAGTAATATACATTTGAATTTTACACCAAAGTACTTAGTGCAAACCTAATGGAAACACCTTAGTTCAACTTCCCACATGATTATGAGTAGTTGGTAAGTAGTTTCATGCCTCTGCTCGTCAAGACAAAAATGTTCTTTTCTCAGTGCTTCCAAAGCTTTGACAATACAAATAGTATACATTTCAATTTTACACCAAAGTACTTAGTGCAAACCTAATGGAAACACCTTAGGTTAACTTCCGACATGACTCTGAGATGACTGAAATTTGTTTCATGCCTCTAGACATCAAGACAAAAAAGTTGTTATCTCAGTGCATACAATGCTTTGACAATACAAAGAGTATACATTTCAATTTTACACCAAAGTACTTACTGCAAACCTAATGGAAACAGCTTAGGTTAACTTCCCACATGATTCTGAAATGTCTGCAAGTTGTTTCATGCCTCTGTACATAAAGACAAAAAAGTTGATTTCTCAGAGATTAGAGTGTTTTGACATTAAAAGTATTATACATTTGAATTTTACACCAAAGTACTTAGTGCAAACCTAATGGAAACACCTTAGTTCAACTTCCCACATGACTATGAGTAGTTTGATAGTAGTTTCATGCCTCTGCTAATCAAGACAAAAAAGTTCTTTTCTCAGTGCTTCCAATGCTTTGACAATACAAATAGTATACATTTCAATTTTACACCCAAGTACTTAGTGGAAACCTAATGGAAACACCTTAGGTTAACTTCCCACATGATTCTGAGATGACTGAAAGTTGTTTCATGCCTTTAGACATTAAGACAAAAAAGTTGTTATCTCAGTGCATACAATGCTTTGACGTAACAGTAGTATACACTTAAATTGTACTGAAAAGTCCTGACTGCAAACCTAATGGAAACACCTTTGGTTAACTTGCCTCATGATTATGAGCAGTTTGAAAGTTTTTTCATGCCTCTATACATCAAGACAACAAAGTTGTTCTCTCAGTGCATAAAATGCCTTGTCAATACAAATAGCATACATTTCAATTTTACACCAAAGTACTTAGTGCAAACCTAATATAAAGACCTTAGGTTAACTTCCCACATATTTCTGAGATGACTGAAAGTTGTTTCATGCCTCTAGACATCAAGACAAAAAAGTTGTTATCTCAGTGCGTACAATGCTTTGAAAATACAAAGAGTATACATTTCAATTTTACACAAAAGTGCTTACTGCAAACCTAATGGAAACACCTTAGATTAACTTCCCTCATGATTCTGAAATGTCTGCAAGTTGTTTCATGCCTCTGTACATAAAGACAAAAAAGTTGATTTCTCAGAGAATAGAGTGCTTTGACATTAAAAGTATTATAGATTTGAATTTTACACCAAAGTACTCAGTGCAAACCTAAACGAAACACTTTAGTTCAACTTCCCACATGATTATGAGTAGTTTGAAAGTAGTTTCATGCCTCTGCTCATCAAGACAAAAAAGTTCTTTTCTCAGTGCTTCCAATGCTTTGACAATACAAATAGTATACATTTCAATTTTACACCAAAGAACTTACTGCAAACCTAATGGAAACACCTTAGGTTAACTTCCCACATGATTCTGAGATGACTGAAAGTTGTTTCATGCCTTTAGACATTAAGACAAAAAAGTTGTTATCTCAGTGCATACAATGCTTTGACGTAACAGTAGTATACACTTAAATTGTACTGAAAAGTCCTGACTGCAAACCTAATGGAAACACCTTTGGTTAACTTGCCTCATGATTATGAGCAGTTTGAAAGTTTTTTCATGCCTCTATACATCAAGACAACAAAGTTGTTCTCTCAGTGCATAAAATGCCTTGTCAATACAAATAGCATACATTTCAATTTTACACCAAAGTACTTAGTGCAAACCTAATATAAAGACCTTAGGTTAACTTCCCACATATTTCTGAGATGACTGAAAGTTGTTTCATGCCTCTAGACATCAAGACAAAAAAGTTGTTATCTCAGTGCGTACAATGCTTTGAAAATACAAAGAGTATACATTTCAATTTTACACAAAAGTGCTTACTGCAAACCTAATGGAAACACCTTAGATTAACTTCCCTCATGATTCTGAAATGTCTGCAAGTTGTTTCATGCCTCTGTACATAAAGACAAAAAAGTTGATTTCTCAGAGAATAGAGTGCTTTGACATTAAAAGTATTATAGATTTGAATTTTACACCAAAGTACTCAGTGCAAACCTAAACGAAACACTTTAGTTCAACTTCCCACATGATTATGAGTAGTTTGAAAGTAGTTTCATGCCTCTGCTCATCAAGACAAAAAAGTTCTTTTCTCAGTGCTTCCAATGCTTTGACAATACAAATAGTATACATTTCAATTTTACACCAAAGTACTTAGTGCAAACCTAATGGAAACACATTAGGTTAACTTCCCACATGATTCTGAGATGACTGAAAGTTGTTTCATGCCTCTAGACATGAAGACAAAAAATTGTTATCTCAGTGCATACAATGCTTTGAAAATACAAAGAGTATACATTTCAATTTTACACCAAAGCACTTACTGAAAACCTAATGGAAACACCTTAGGTTAACTTCCCACATGATTCTGAGATGACTGAAAGTTGTTTCATGCCTTTAGACATCAAGACAAAAAAGTTGTTATCTGAGTGCATACAATGCTTTGATGTAACAGTAGTATACACTTCAATTGTCCTGAAAAGTCCTGACTGCAAACCTAATGCAAACACCTTTGGTTACCTTCCCACATGATTATGAGTAGTTTGAAAGTAGTTTCATGCCTCTGCTCGTCAAGACAAAAAAGTTCTTTTCTCAGTGCTTCCAAAGCTTTGACAATACAAATAGTATACATTTCAATTTTACACCAAAGTACTTAGTGCAAACCTAATGGAAACACATTAGGTTAACTTCCCACATGATTCTGAGATGACTGAAAGTTGTTTCATGCCTCTAGACATGAAGACAAAAAATTGTTATCTCAGTGCATACTCAGTGAAAATACAAAGAGTATACATTTCAATTTTACACCAAAGCACTTACTGAAAACCTAATGGAAACACCTTAGGTTAACTTCCCACATGATTCTGAAATGTCTACAAGTTGTTTCATGCCTCTGTACATAAAGAGAAAAAAGTTGATTTCTCTGAGCATAGAGTGCTTTGACATTAAAAGTATTATACATTTTAAATTTACACCAAACTACTTACTGCAAACCTAATAAAAACATCTTAGGTTAACGTCCCACATGATTATGAGTAGTTTGAAAGGTGTTTCATGCCTCTATACATCAAGACAGCAAAGTTGTTATCTCAGTGTATACAATGCTTTGTCAATACAAATAGTATACATTTCAAATTTACACAAAAGTACTTACTGCAAACCTGATGGAAACACCTTAGGTTAACTTCCCACATGGTTCTGAAATGTCTGCAAGTTGTTTCATGCCTCTGTACATAAAGACAAAAAAGTTGATTTCACAGAGAATAGAGTGCTTTGACATGAAAAGTATTATACATTTGAAATGTACACCAAACTACTTACTGCAAACCTAATAAAAACATCTTAGGTTAACTTCCCACATGATTATGAGTAGTTTGAAAGTAGTTTCATGCCTCTGCTCATCAAGACAAAAAAGTTCTTTTCTCAGTGCTTCCAAAGCTTTGACAATACAAATAGGATACATTTCAATTTTACACCAAAGTACTTAGTGCAAACCTAATGGAAACACCTTAGGTTAACTTCCGACATGACTCTGAGATGACTGAAATTTGTTTCATGCCTCTAGACATCAAGACAAAAAAGTTGTTATCTCAGTGCATACAATGCTTTGACAATACAAAGAGTATACATTTCAATTTTACACCAAAGTACTTACTGCAAACCTAATGGAAACAGCTTAGGTTAACTTCCCACATGATTCTGAAATGTCTGCAAGTTGTTTCATGCCTCTGTACATAAAGACAAAAAAGTTGATTTCTCAGAGATTAGAGTGTTTTGACATTAAAAGTATTATACATTTGAATTTTACACCAAAGTACTTAGTGCAAACCTAATGGAAACACCTTAGTTCAACTTCCCACATGACTATGAGTAGTTTGATAGTAGTTTCATGCCTCTGCTAATCAAGACAAAAAAGTTCTTTTCTCAGTGCTTCCAATGCTTTGACAATACAAATAGTATACATTTCAATTTTACACCAAAGTACTTAGTGGAAACCTAATGGAAACACCTTAGGTTAACTTCCCACATGATTCTGAGATGACTGAAAGTTGTTTCATGCCTTTAGACATTAAGACAAAAAAGTTGTTATCTCAGTGCATACAATGCTTTGACGTAACAGTAGTATACACTTAAATTGTACTGAAAAGTCCTGACTGCAAACCTAATGGAAACACCTTTGGTTAACTTGCCTCATGATTATGAGCAGTTTGAAAGTTTTTTCATGCCTCTATACATCAAGACAACAAAGTTGTTCTCTCAGTGCATAAAATGCCTTGTCAATACAAATAGCATACATTTCAATTTTACACCAAAGTACTTAGTGCAAACCTAATATAAAGACCTTAGGTTAACTTCCCACATATTTCTGAGATGACTGAAAGTTGTTTCATGCCTCTAGACATCAAGACAAAAAAGTTGTTATCTCAGTGCGTACAATGCTTTGAAAATACAAAGAGTATACATTTCAATTTTACACAAAAGTGCTTACTGCAAACCTAATGGAAACACCTTAGATTAACTTCCCTCATGATTCTGAAATGTCTGCAAGTTGTTTCATGCCTCTGTACATAAAGACAAAAAAGTTGATTTCTCAGAGAATAGAGTGCTTTGACATTAAAAGTATTATAGATTTGAATTTTACACCAAAGTACTCAGTGCAAACCTAAACGAAACACTTTAGTTCAACTTCCCACATGATTATGAGTAGTTTGAAAGTAGTTTCATGCCTCTGCTCATCAAGACAAAAAAGTTCTTTTCTCAGTGCTTCCAATGCTTTGACAATACAAATAGCATACATTTCAATTTTACACCAAAGTACTTAGTGCAAACCTAATGGAAACACCTCAGGTTAACTTCCCACATGATTCTGAGATGACTGAAAGTTGTTTCATGCCTCTAGACATCAAGACAAAAAAGTTGTTATCTCAGTGCATACGACGCTTTGAAAATACAAAGAGTATACATTTCAATTTTACACCAAAGTGCTTACTGCAAACCTAATGGAAACACCTTAGGTTAACTTCCCTCATGATTCTGAAATGTCTGCAAGTTGTTTCATGCCTCTGTACATAAAGACAAAAAAGTTGATTTCTCAGAGAATAGAGTGCTTTGACATTAAAAGTATTATACATTTGAATTTTACACCAAAGTACTCAGTGCAAACCTAATGGAAACACCTTTGGTTAACTTGCCTCATGATTATGAGCAGTTTGAAAGTTTTTTCATGCCTCTATACATCAAGACAACAAAGTTGTTCTCTCAGTGCATAAAATGCCTTGTCAAAACAAATAGCATACATTTCAATTTTACACCAAAGTACTTAGTGCAAACCTAATATAAAGACCTTAGGTTAACTTCCCACATATTTCTGAGATGACTGAAAGTTGTTTCATGCCTCTAGACATCAAGACAAAAAAGTTGTTATCTCAGTGCGTACAATGCTTTGAAAATACAAAGAGTATACATTTCAATTTTACACAAAAGTGCTTACTGCAAACCTAATGGAAACACATTAGGTTAACTTCCCACATGATTCTGAGATGACTGAAAGTTGTTTCATGCCTCTAGACATGAAGACAAAAAATTGTTATCTCAGTGCATACAATGCTTTGAAAATACAAAGAGTATACATTTCAATTTTACACCAAAGCACTTACTGAAAACCTAATGGAAACACCTTAGGTTAACTTCCCACATGATTCTGAAATGTCTACAAGTTGTTTCATGCCTCTGTACATAAAGAGAAAAAAGTTGATTTCTCTGAGCATAGAGTGCTTTGACATTAAAAGTATTATACATTTTAAATTTACACCAAACTACTTACTGCAAACCTAATAAAAACATATTAGGTTAACGTCCCACATGATTATGAGTAGTTTGAAAGGTGTTTCATGCCTCTATACATCAAGACAGCAAAGTTGTTATCTCAGTGTATACAATGCTTTGTCAATACAAATAGTATACATTTCAAATTTACACAAAAGTACTTACTGCAAACCTGATGGAAACACCTTGGGTTAACTTCCCACATGGTTCTGAAATGTCTGCAAGTTGTTTCATGCCTCTGTACATAAAGACAAAAAAGTTGATTTCACAGAGAATAGAGTGCTTTGACATGAAAAGTATTATACATTTGAAATGTACACCAAACTACTTACTGCAAACCTAATAAAAACATCTTAGGTTAACTTCCCACATGATTATGAGTAGTTTGAAAGTAGTTTCATGCCTCTGCTCATCAAGACAAAAAAGTTCTTTTCTCAGTGCTTCCAAAGCTTTGACAATACAAATAGTATACATTTCAATTTTACACCAAAGTACTTAGTGCAAACCTAATGGAAACACCTTAGGTTAACTTCCGACATGACTCTGAGATGACTGAAATTTGTTTCATGCCTCTAGACATCAAGACAAAAAAGTTGTTATCTCAGTGCATACAATGATTTGACAATACAAAGAGTATACATTTCAATTTTACACCAAAGTACTTACTGCAAACCTAATGGAAACAGCTTAGGTTAACTTCCCACATGATTCTGAAATGTCTGCAAGTTGTTTCATGCCTCTGTACATAAAGACAAAAAAGTTGATTTCTCAGAGATTAGAGTGTTTTGACATTAAAAGTATTATACATTTGAATTTTACACCAAAGTACTTAGTGCAAACCTAATGGAAACACCTTAGTTCAACTTCCCACATGACTATGAGTAGTTTGATAGTAGTTTCATGCCTCTGCTAATCAAGACAAAAAAGTTCTTTTCTCAGTGCTTCCAATGCTTTGACAATACAAATAGTATACATTTCAATTTTACACCAAAGAACTTACTGCAAACCTAATGGAAACACCTTATGTTAACTTCCCACATGATTCTGAGATGACTGAAAGTTGTTTCATGCCTTTAGACATTAAGACAAAAAAGTTGTTATCTGAGTGCATACAATGCTTTGATGTAACAGTAGTATACACTTCAATTGTCCTGAAAAGTCCTGACTGCAAACCTAATGCAAACACCTTTGGTTACCTTCCAACATGATTATGAGCAGTTTGAAAGGTGTTTCATGCCTCTATAGATCAAGACAACAAAGTTGTTATCTCAGTGCATACAATGCTTTGACAATACAAATAGTGTACACTTCAATTTTACACCAAAGTACTTAGTGCAAACCTAATGGAAACACCTTAGGTTAACTTCCCACATGATTCTGAGATGACTGAAAGTTGTTTCATGCCTCTAGACATCAAGACAAAAATGTTGTTATCTGAGTGCATACAATGCTTTGACAATACAAAGAGTATACATTTCAATTTTACACCAAAGTACTTACTGCAAACCTAATGGAAACAGCTTAGGTTAACTTCCCACATGATTCTGAAATGTCTGCAAGTTGTTTCATGCCTCTGTACATAAAGACAAAAAGGTCGATTTCTCAGAGATTAGAGTGCTTTGACATTAAAAGTAATATACATTTGAATTTTACACCAAAGTACTTAGTGCAAACCTAATGGAAACACCTTAGTTCCACTTCCCACATGATTATGAGTAGTTGGAAAGTAGTTTCATGCCTCTGCTCGTCAAGACAAAAAAGTTCTTTTCTCAGTGCTTCCAAAGCTTTGACAATACAAATAGTATACATTTCAATTTTACACCAAAGTACTTAGTGCAAACCTAATGGAAACACATTAGGTTAACTTCCCACATGATTCTGAGATGACTGAAAGTTGTTTCATGCCTCTAGACATGAAGACAAAAAATTGTTATCTCAGTGCATACAATGCTTTGAAAATACAAAGAGTATACATTTCAATTTTACACCAAAGCACTTACTGAAAACCTAATGGAAACACCTTAGGTTAACTTCCCACATGATTCTGAGATGACTGAAAGTTGTTTCATGCCTTTAGACATCAAGACAAAAAAGTTGCTATCTGAGTGCATACAATGCTTTGATGTAACAGTAGTATACACTTCAATTGTCCTGAAAAGTCCTGACTGCAAACCTAATGCAAACACCTTTGGTTACCTTCCAACATGATTATGAGCAGTTTGAAAGGTGTTTCATGCCTCTATAGATCAAGACAACAAAGTTGTTATCTCAGTGCATACAATGCTTTGACAATACAAATAGTGTACACTTCAATTTTACACCAAAGTACTTAGTGCAAACCTAATGGAAACACCTTAGGTTAACTTCCCACATGATTCTGAGATGACTGAAAGTTGTTTCATGCCTCTAGACATCAAGACAAAAATGTTGTTATCTGAGTGCATACAATGCTTTGACAATACAAAGAGTATACATTTCAATTTTACACCAAAGTACTTACTGCAAACCTAATGGAAACAGCTTAGGTTAACTTCCCACATGATTCTGAAATGTTTGCAAGTTGTTTCATGCCTCTGTACATAAAGACAAAAAGGTTGATTTCTCAGAGATTAGAGTGCTTTGACATTAAAAGTAATATACATTTGAATTTTACACCAAAGTACTTAGTGCAAACCTAATGGAAACACCTTAGTTCAACTTCCCACATGATTATGAGTAGTTGGTAAGTAGTTTCATGCCTCTGCTCGTCAAGACAAAAATGTTCTTTTCTCAGTGCTTCCAAAGCTTTGACAATACAAATAGTATACATTTCAATTTTACACCAAAGTACTTAGTGCAAACCTAATGGAAACACATTAGGTTAACTTCCCACATGATTCTGAGATGACTGAAAGTTGTTTCATGCCTCTAGACATGAAGACAAAAAATTGTTATCTCAGTGCATACAATGCTTTGAAAATACAAAGAGTATAACATTTCAATTTTACACCAAAGCACTTACTGAAAACCTAATGGAAACACCTTAGGTTAACTTCCCACATGATTCTGAAATGTCTACAAGTTGTTTCATGCCTCTGTACATAAAGAGAAAAAAGTTGATTTCTCTGAGCATAGAGTGCTTTGACATTAAAAGTATTATACATTTTAAATTTACACCAAACTACTTACTGCAAACCTAATAAAAACATCTTAGGTTAACGTCCCACATGATTATGAGTAGTTTGAAAGGTGTTTCATGCCTCTATACATCAAGACAGCAAAGTTGTTATCTCAGTGTATACAATGCTTTGTCAATACAAATAGTGTACATTTCAAATTTACACAAAAGTACTTACTGCAAACCTGATGGAAACACCTTAGGTTAACTTCCCACATGGTTCTGAAATGTCTGCAAGTTGTTTCATGCCTCTGTACATAAAGACAAAAAAGTTGATTTCACAGAGAATAGAGTGCTTTGACATGAAAAGTATTATACATTTGAAATGTACACCAAACTACTTACTGCAAACCTAATAAAAACATCTTAGGTTAACTTCCCACATGATTATGAGTAGTTTGAAAGTAGTTTCATGCCTCTGCTCATCAAGACAAAAAAGTTCTTTTCTCAGTGCTTCCAAAGCTTTGACAATACAAATAGTATACATTTCAATTTTACACCAAAGTACTTAGTGCAAACCTAATGGAATAACCTTAGGTTAACTTCCCACATATTTCTGAGATGACTGAAAGTTGTTTCATGCCTCTAGACATCAAGACAAAAAAGTTGTTATCTCAGTGCGTACAATGCTTTGAAAATACAAAGAGTATACATTTCAATTTTACACAAAAGTGCTTACTGCAAACCTAATGGAAACACCTTAGATTAACTTCCCTCATGATTCTGAAATGTCTGCAAGTTGTTTCATGCCTCTGTACATAAAGACAAAAAAGTTGATTTCTCAGAGAATAGAGTGCTTTGACATTAAAAGTATTATAGATTTGAATTTTACACCAAAGTACTCAGTGCAAACCTAAACGAAACACTTTAGTTCAACTTCCCACATGATTATGAGTAGTTTGAAAGTAGTTTCATGCCTCTGCTCATCAAGACAAAAAAGTTCTTTTCTCAGTGCTTCCAATGCTTTGACAATACAAATAGTATACATTTCAATTTTACACCAAAGAACTTACTGCAAACCTAATGGAAACACCTTAGGTTAACTTCCCACATGATTCTGAGATGACTGAAAGTTGTTTCATGCCTTTAGACATTAAGACAAAAAAGTTGTTATCTGAGTGCATACAATGCTTTGATGTAACAGTAGTATACACTTCAATTGTCCTGAGAACTCCTGACTGCAAACCTAATGCAAACACCTTTGGTTACCTTCCAACATGATTATGAGCAGTTTGAAAGGTGTTTCATGCCTCTATAGATCAAGACAACAAAGTTGTTATCTCAGTGCATACAATGCTTTGACAATACAAATAGTGTACACTTCAATTTTAGACCAAAGTACTTAGTGCAAACCTAATGGAAACACCTTAGGTTAACTTCCCACATGATTCTGAGATGACTGAAAGTTGTTTCATGCCTCTAGACATCAAGACAAAATGTTGTTATCTGAGTGCATACAATGCTTTGACAATACAAAGAGTATACATTTCAATTTTACACCAAAGTACTTACTGCAAACCTAATGGAAACAGCTTAGGTTAACTTCCCACATGATTCTGAAATGTCTGCAAGTTGTTTCATGCCTCTGTACATAAAGACAAAAAGGTCGATTTCTCAGAGATTAGAGTGCTTTGACATTAAAAGTAATATACATTTGAATTTTACACCAAAGTACTTAGTGCAAACCTAATGGAAACACCTTAGTTCAACTTCCCACATGATTATGAGTAGTTGGAAAGTAGTTTCATGCCTCTGCTCGTCAAGACAAAAAAGTTCTTTTCTCAGTGCTTCCAAAGCTTTGACAATACAAATAGTATACATTTCAATTTTACACCAAAGTACTTAGTGCAAACCTAATGGAAACACATTAGGTTAACTTCCCACATGATTCTGAGATGACTGAAAGTTGTTTCATGCCTCTAGACATGAAGACAAAAAATTGTTATCTCAGTGCATACAATGCTTTGAAAATACAAAGAGTATACATTTCAATTTTACACCAAAGCACTTACTGAAAACCTAATGGAAACACCTTAGGTTAACTTCCCACATGACTCTGAAATGTCTACAAGTTGTTTCATGCCTCTGTACATAAAGAGAAAAAAGTTGATTTCTCTGAGCATAGAGTGCTTTGACATTAAAAGTATTATACATTTTAAATTTACACCAAACTACTTACTGCAAACCTAATAAAAACATCTTAGGTTAACGTCCCACATGATTATGAGTAGTTTGAAAGGTGTTTCATGCCTCTATACATCAAGACAGCAAAGTTGTTATCTCAGTGTATACAATGCTTTGTCAATACAAATAGTATACATTTCAAATTTACACAAAAGTACTTACTGCAAACCTGATGGAAACACCTTAGGTTAACTTCCCACATGGTTCTGAAATGTCTGCAAGTTGTTTCATGCCTCTGTACATAAAGACAAAAAAGTTGATTTCACAGAGAATAGAGTGCTTTGACATGAAAAGTATTATACATTTGAAATGTACACCAAACTACTTACTGCAAACCTAATAAAAACATCTTAGGTTAACTTCCCACATGATTATGAGTAGTTTGAAAGTAGTTTCATGCCTCTGCTCATCAAGACAAAAACGATCTTTTCTCAGTGCTTCCAAAGCTTTGACAATACAAATAGTATACATTTCAATTTTACACCAAAGTACTTAGTGCAAACCTAATGGAAACACCTTAGGTTAACTTCCCACATGACTCTGAGATGACTGAAATTTGTTTCATGCCTCTAGACATCAAGACAAAAAAGTTGTTACCTCAGTGCATACAATGATTTGACAATACAAAGAGTATACATTTCAATTTTACACCAAAGTACTTACTGCAAACCTAATGGAAACAGCTTAGGTTAACTTCCCACATGATTCTGAAATGTCTGCAAGTTGTTTCATGCCTCTGTACATAAAGACAAAAAAGTTGATTTCTCAGAGATTAGAGTGTTTTGACATTAAAAGTATTATACATTTGAATTTTACACCAAAGTACTTAGTGCAAACCTAATGGAAACACCTTAGTTCAACTTCCCACATGACTATGAGTAGTTTGATACTAGTTTCATGCCTCTGCTAATCAAGACAAAAAAGTTCTTTTCTCAGTGCTTCCAATGCTTTGACAATACAAATAGTATACATTTCAATTTTACACCAAAGTACTTAGTGGAAACCTAATGGAAACACCTTAGGTTAACTTCCCACATGATTCTGAGATGACTGAAAGTTGTTTCATGCCTTTAGACATTAAGACAAAAAAGTTGTTATCTCAGTACATACAATGCTTTGACGTAACAGTAGTATACACTTAAATTGTACTGAAAAGTCCTGACTGCAAACCTAATGGAAACACCTTTGGTTAACTTGCCTCATGATTATGAGCAGTTTGAAAGTTTTTTCATGCCTCTATACATCAAGACAACAAAGTTGTTCTCTCAGTGCATAAAATGCCTTGTCAAAACAAATAGCATACATTTCAATTTTACACCAAAGTACTTAGTGCAAACCTAATATAAAGACCTTAGGTTAACTTCCCACATATTTCTGAGATGACTGAAAGTTGTTTCATGCCTCTAGACATCAAGACAAAAAAGTTGTTATCTCAGTGCGTACAATGCTTTGAAAATACAAAGAGTATACATTTCAATTTTACACAAAAGTGCTTACTGCAAACCTAATGGAAACACATTAGGTTAACTTCCCACATGATTCTGAGATGACTGAAAGTTGTTTCATGCCTCTAGACATGAAGACAAAAAATTGTTATCTCAGTGCATACAATGCTTTGAAAATACAAAGAGTATACATTTCAATTTTACACCAAAGCACTTACTGAAAACCTAATGGAAACACCTTAGGTTAACTTCCCACATGATTCTGAAATGTCTACAAGTTGTTTCATGCCTCTGTACATAAAGAGAAAAAAGTTGATTTCTCTGAGCATAGAGTGCTTTGACATTAAAAGTATTATACATTTTAAATTTACACCAAACTACTTACTGCAAACCTAATAAAAACATATTAGGTTAACGTCCCACATGATTATGAGTAGTTTGAAAGGTGTTTCATGCCTCTATACATCAAGACAGCAAAGTTGTTATCTCAGTGTATACAATGCTTTGTCAATACAAATAGTATACATTTCAAATTTACACAAAAGTACTTACTGCAAACCTGATGGAAACACCTTGGGTTAACTTCCCACATGGTTCTGAAATGTCTGCAAGTTGTTTCATGCCTCTGTACATAAAGACAAAAAAGTTGATTTCACAGAGAATAGAGTGCTTTGACATGAAAAGTATTATACATTTGAAATGTACACCAAACTACTTACTGCAAACCTAATAAAAACATCTTAGGTTAACTTCCCACATGATTATGAGTAGTTTGAAAGTAGTTTCATGCCTCTGCTCATCAAGACAAAAAAGTTCTTTTCTCAGTGCTTCCAAAGCTTTGACAATACAAATAGTATACATTTCAATTTTACACCAAAGTACTTAGTGCAAACCTAATGGAAACACCTTAGGTTAACTTCCGACATGACTCTGAGATGACTGAAATTTGTTTCATGCCTCTAGACATCAAGACAAAAAAGTTGTTATCTCAGTGCATACAATGATTTGACAATACAAAGAGTATACATTTCAATTTTACACCAAAGTACTTACTGCAAACCTAATGGAAACAGCTTAGGTTAACTTCCCACATGATTCTGAAATGTCTGCAAGTTGTTTCATGCCTCTGTACATAAAGACAAAAAAGTTGATTTCTCAGAGATTAGAGTGTTTTGACATTAAAAGTATTATACATTTGAATTTTACACCAAAGTACTTAGTGCAAACCTAATGGAAACACCTTAGTTCAACTTCCCACATGACTATGAGTAGTTTGATAGTAGTTTCATGCCTCTGCTAATCAAGACAAAAAAGTTCTTTTCTCAGTGCTTCCAATGCTTTGACAATACAAATAGTATACATTTCAATTTTACACCAAAGTACTTAGTGGAAACCTAATGGAAACACCTTAGGTTAACTTCCCACATGATTCTGAGATGACTGAAAGTTGTTTCATGCCTTTAGACATTAAGACAAAAAAGTTGTTATCTCAGTGCATACAATGCTTTGACGTAACAGTAGTATACACTTAAATTGTACTGAAAAGTCCTGACTTCAAACCTAATGGAAACACCTTTGGTTAACTTGCCTCATGATTATGAGCAGTTTGAAAGTTTTTTCATGCCTCTATACATCAAGACAACAAAGTTGTTCTCTCAGTGCATAAAATGCCTTGTCAATACAAATAGCATACATTTCAATTTTACACCAAAGTACTTAGTGCAAACCTAATATAAAGACCTTAGGTTAACTTCCCAGATATTTCTGAGATGACTGAAAGTTGTTTCATGCCTCTAGACATCAAGACAAAAAAGTTGTTATCTCAGTGCGTACAATGCTTTGAAAATACAAAGAGTATACATTTCAATTTTACACAAAAGTGCTTACTGCAAACCTAATGGAAACACATTAGATTAACTTCCCTCATGATTCTGAAATGTCTGCAAGTTGTTTCATGCCTCTGTACATAAAGACAAAAAAGTTGATTTCTCAGAGAATAGAGTGCTTTGACATTAAAAGTAATATACATTTGAATTTTACACCAAAGTACTTAGTGCAAACCTAATGGAAACACCTTAGTTCAACTTCCCACATGATTATGAGTAGTTGGTAAGTAGTTTCATGCCTGTGCTCGTCAAGACAAAAATGTTCTTTTCTCAGTGCTTCCAAAGCTTTGACAATACAAATAGTATACATTTCAATTTTACACCAAAGTACATAGTGCAAACCTAATGGAAACACATTAGGTTAACTTCCCACATGATTCTGAGATGACTGAAAGTTGTTTCATGCCTCTAGACATGAAGACAAAAAATTGTTATCTCAGTGCATACAATGCTTTGAAAATACAAAGAGTATACATTTCAATTTTACACCAAAGCACTTACTGAAAACCTAATGGAAACACCTTAGGTTAACTTCCCACATGATTCTGAAATGTCTACAAGTTGTTTCATGCCTCTGTACATAAAGAGAAAAAAGTTGATTTCTCTGAGCATAGAGTGCTTTGACATTAAAAGTATTATACATTTTAAATTTACACCAAACTACTTACTGCAAACCTAATAAAAACATCTTAGGTTAACGTCCCACATGATTATGAGTAGTTTGAAAGGTGTTTCATGCCTCTATACATCAAGACAGCAAAGTTGTTATCTCAGTGTATGCAATGCTTTGTCAATACAAATAGTATACATTTCAAATTTACACAAAAGTACTTACTGCAAACCTGATGGAAACACCTTAGGTTAACTTCCCACATGGTTCTGAAATGTCTGCAAGTTGTTTCATGCCTCTGTACATAAAGACAAAAAAGTTGATTTCACAGAGAATAGAGTGCTTTGACATGAAAAGTATTATACATTTGAAATGTACACCAAACTACTTACTGCAAACCTAATAAAAACATCTTAGGTTAACTTCCCACATGATTATGAGTAGTTTGAAAGTAGTTTCATGCCTCTGCTCATCAAGACAAAAACTTTCTTTTCTCAGTGCTTCCAAAGCTTTGACAATACAAATAGTATACATTTCAATTTTACACCAAAGTACTTAGTGCAAACCTAATGGAAACACCTTAGGTTAACTTCCCACATGACTCTGAGATGACTGAAATTTGTTTCATGCCTCTAGACATCAAGACAAAAAAGTTGTTATCTCAGTGCATACAATGATTTGACAATACAAAGAGTATACATTTCAATTTTACACCAAAGTACTTACTGCAAACCTAATGGAAACAGCTTAGGTTAACTTCCCACATGATTCTGAAATGTCTGCAAGTTGTTTCATGCCTCTGTACATAAAGACAAAAAAGTTGATTTCTCAGAGATTAGAGTGTTTTGACATTAAAAGTATTATACATTTGAATTTTACACCAAAGTACTTAGTGCAAACCTAATGGAAACACCTTAGTTCAACTTCCCACATGACTATGAGTAGTTTGGTAGTAGTTTCATGCCTCTGCTAATCAAGACAAAAAAGTTCTTTTCTCAGTGCTTCCAATGCTTTGACAATACAAATAGTATACATTTCAATTTTACACCAAAGTACTTAGTGGAAACCTAATGGAAACACCTTAGGTTAACTTCCCACATGATTCTGAGATGACTGAAAGTTGTTTCATGCCTTTAGACATTAAGACAAAAAAGTTGTTATCTC
The DNA here is from genome assembly GCF_030028105.1 of Mobula birostris. Lineage (NCBI taxonomy): Eukaryota > Metazoa > Chordata > Chondrichthyes > Myliobatiformes > Myliobatidae > Mobula > Mobula birostris. Next base: position 19,917 of record NW_027275747.1, read on the forward strand.
AGTGCATACAATGCTTTGACGTAACAGTAGTATACACTTAAATTGTACTGAAAAGTCCTGACTGCAAACCTAATGGAAACACCTTTGGTTAACTTGCTTCATGATTATGAGCAGTTTGAAAGTTTTTTCATGCCTCTATACATCAAGACAACAAAGTTGTTCTCTCAGTGCATAAAATGCCTTGTCAATACAAATAGCATACATTTCAATTTTACACCAAAGTACTTAGTGCAAACCTAATATAAAGACCTTAGGTTAACTTCCCAGATATTTCTGAGATGACTGAAAGTTGTTTCATGCCTCTAGACATCAAGACAAAAAAGTTGTTATCTCAGTGCGTACAATGCTTTGAAAATACAAAGAGTATACATTTCAATTTTACACAAAAGTGCTTACTGCAAACCTAATGGAAACACCTTAGATTAACTTCCCTCATGATTCTGAAATGTCTGCAAGTTGTTTCATGCCTCTGTACATAAAGACAAAAAAGTTGATTTCTCAGAGAATAGAGTGCTTTGACATTAAAAATATTATACATTTGAATTTTACACCAAAGTACTCAGTGCAAACCTAAACGAAACACTTTAGTTCAACTTCCCACATGATTATGAGTAGTTTGAAAGTAGTTTCATGCCTCTGCTCATCAAGACAAAAAAGTTCTTTTCTCAGTGCTTCCAATGCTTTGACAATACAAATAGTATACATTTCAATTTTACACCAAAGAACTTACTGCAAACCTAATGGAAACACCTTAGGTTAACTTCCCACATGATTCTGAGATGACTGAAAGTTGTTTCATGCCTTTAGACATTAAGACAAAAAAGTTGTTATCTCAGTGCATACAATGCTTTGACGTAACAGTAGTATACACTTAAATTGTACTGAAAAGTCCTGACTGCAAACCTAATGCAAACACCTTTGGTTACCTTCCAACATGATTATGAGCAGTTTGAAAGGTGTTTCATGCCTCTATAGATCAAGACAACAAAGTTGTTATCTCAGTGCATACAATGCTTTGACAATACAAATAGTGTACACTTCAATTTTACACCAAAGTACTTAGTGCAAACCTAATGGAAACACCTTAGGTTAACTTCCCACATGATTCTGAGATGACTGAAAGTTGTTTCATGCCTCTAGACATCAAGACAAAAATGTTGTTATCTGAGTGCATACAATGCTTTGACAATACAAAGAGTATACATTTCAATTTTACACCAAAGTACTTACTGCAAACCTAATGGAAACAGCTTAGGTTAACTTCCCACATGATTCTGAAATGTCTGCAAGTTGTTTCATGCCTCTGTACATAAAGACAAAAAGGTCGATTTCTCAGAGATTAGAGTGCTTTGACATTAAAAGTAATATACATTTGAATTTTACACCAAAGTACTTAGTGCAAACCTAATGGAAACACCTTAGTTCCACTTCCCACATGATTATGAGTAGTTGGAAAGTAGTTTCATGCCTCTGCTCGTCAAGACAAAAAAGTTCTTTTCTCAGTGCTTCCAAAGCTTTGACAATACAAATAGTATACATTTCAATTTTACACCAAAGTACTTAGTGCAAACCTAATGGAAACACATTAGGTTAACTTCCCACATGATTCTGAGATGACTGAAAGTTGTTTCATGCCTCTAGACATGAAGACAAAAAATTGTTATCTCAGTGCATACAATGCTTTGAAAATACAAAGAGTATACATTTCAATTTTACACCAAAGCACTTACTGAAAACCTAATGGAAACACCTTAGGTTAACTTCCCACATGATTCTGAGATGACTGAAAGTTGTTTCATGCCTTTAGACATTAAGACAAAAAAGTTGTTATCTGAGTGCATACAATGCTTTGATGTAACAGTAGTATACACTTCAATTGTCCTGAAATGTCCTGACTGCAAACCTAATGCAAACACCTTTGGTTACCTTCCAACATGATTATGAGCAGTTTGAAAGGTGTTTCATGCCTCTATAGATCAAGACAACAAAGTTGTTATCTCAGTGCATACAATGCTTTGACAATACAAATAGTGTACACTTCAATTTTACACCAAAGTACTTAGTGCAAACCTAATGGAAACACCTTAGGTTAACTTCCCACATGATTCTGAGATGACTGAAAGTTGTTTCATGCCTCTAGACATCAAGACAAAAATGTTGTTATCTGAGTGCATACAATGCTTTGACAATACAAAGAGTATACATTTCAATTTTACACCAAAGTACTTACTGCAAACCTAATGGAAACAGCTTAGGTTAACTTCCCACATGATTCTGAAATGTCTGCAAGTTGTTTCATGCCTCTGTACATAAAGACAAATAGGTTGATTTCTCAGAGATTAGAGTGCTTTGACATTAAAAGTAATATACATTTGAATTTTACACCAAAGTACTTAGTGCAAACCTAATGGAAACACCTTAGTTCAACTTCCCACATGATTATGAGTAGTTGGTAAGTAGTTTCATGCCTCTGCTCGTCAAGACAAAAATGTTCTTTTCTCAGTGCTTCCAAAGCTTTGACAATACAAATAGTATACATTTCAATTTTACACCAAAGTACTTAGTGCAAACCTAATGGAAACACCTTAGGTTAACTTCCGACATGACTCTGAGATGACTGAAATTTGTTTCATGCCTCTAGACATCAAGACAAAAAAGTTGTTATCTCAGTGCATACAATGCTTTGACAATACAAAGAGTATACATTTCAATTTTACACCAAAGCACTTACTGAAAACCTAATGGAAACACCTTAGGTTAACTTCCCACATGATTCTGAGATGACTGAAAGTTGTTTCATGCCTTTAGACATTAAGACAAAAAAGTTGTTATCTGAGTGCATACAATGCTTTGATGTAACAGTAGTATACACTTCAATTGTCCTGAAATGTCCTGACTGCAAACCTAATGCAAACACCTTTGGTTACCTTCCAACATGATTATGAGCAGTTTGAAAGGTGTTTCATGCCTCTATAGATCAAGACAACAAAGTTGTTATCTCAGTGCATACAATGCTTTGACAATACAAATAGTGTACTCTTCAATTTTACACCAAAGTACTTAGTGCAAACCTAATGGAAACACCTTAGGTTAACTTCCCACATGATTCTGAGATGACTGAAAGTTGTTTCATGCCTCTAGACATCAAGACAAAAATGTTGTTATCTGAGTGCATACAATGCTTTGACAATACAAAGAGTATACATTTCAATTTTACACCAAAGTACTTACTGCAAACCTAATGGAAACAGCTTAGGTTAACTTCCCACATGATTCTGAAATGTCTGCAAGTTGTTTCATGCCTCTGTACATAAAGACAAATAGGTTGATTTCTCAGAGATTAGAGTGCTTTGACATTAAAAGTAATATACATTTGAATTTTACACCAAAGTACTTAGTGCAAACCTAATGGAAACACCTTAGTTCAACTTCCCACATGATTATGAGTAGTTGGTAAGTAGTTTCATGCCTCTGCTCGTCAAGACAAAAATGTTCTTTTCTCAGTGCTTCCAAAGCTTTGACAATACAAATAGTATACATTTCAATTTTACACCAAAGTACTTAGTGCAAACCTAATGGAAACACCTTAGGTTAACTTCCGACATGACTCTGAGATGACTGAAATTTGTTTCATGCCTCTAGACATCAAGACAAAAAAGTTGTTATCTCAGTGCATACAATGCTTTGACAATACAAAGAGTATACATTTCAATTTTACACCAAAGTACTTACTGCAAACCTAATGGAAACAGCTTAGGTTAACTTCCCACATGATTCTGAAATGTCTGCAAGTTGTTTCATGCCTCTGTACATAAAGACAAAAAAGTTGATTTCTCAGAGATTAGAGTGTTTTGACATTAAAAGTATTATACATTTGAATTTTACACCAAAGTACTTAGTGCAAACCTAATGGAAACACCTTAGTTCAACTTCCCACATGACTATGAGTAGTTTGATAGTAGTTTCATGCCTCTGCTAATCAAGACAAAAAAGTTCTTTTCTCAGTGCTTCCAATGCTTTGACAATACAAATAGTATACATTTCAATTTTACACCCAAGTACTTAGTGGAAACCTAATGGAAACACCTTAGGTTAACTTCCCACATGATTCTGAGATTGCTGAGAGTTGTTTCATGCCTTTAGACATTAAGACAAAAAAGTTGTTATCTCAGTGCATACAATGCTTTGACGTAACAGTAGTATACACTTAAATTGTACTGAAAAGTCCTGACTGCAAACCTAATGGAAACACCTTTGGTTAACTTGCCTCATGATTATGAGCAGTTTGAAAGTTTTTTCATGCCTCTATACATCAAGACAACAAAGTTGTTCTCTCAGTGCATAAAATGCCTTGTCAATACAAATAGCACACATTTCAATTTTACACCAAAGTACTTAGTGCAAACCTAATGGAAACACCTCAGGTTAACTTCCAACATGATTCTGAGATGACTGAAAGTTGTTTCATGCCTCTAGACATCAAGACAAAAAAGTTGTTATCTCAGTGCATACGACGCTTTGAAAATACAAAGAGTATACATTTCAATTTTACACCAAAGTGCTTACTGCAAACCTAATGGAAACACCTTAGGTTAACTTCCCTCATGATTCTGAAATGTCTGCAAGTTGTTTCATGCCTCTGTACATAAAGACAAAAAAGTTGATTTCTCAGAGAATACAGTGCTTTGACATTAAAAGTATTATACATTTGAATTTTACACCAAAGTACTCAGTGCAAACCTAAACGAAACACCTTAGTTCAACTTCCCACATGATTATGAGTAGTTTGAAAGTAGTTTCATGCCTCTGCTCATCAAGACAAAAAAGTTCTTTTCTCAGTGCTTCCAAGGCTTTGACAATACAAATAGTATACATTTCAATTTTACACCAAAGTACTTAGTGCAAACCTAAAGGAAACACCTTAGGTTAACTTCCCACATGATTCTGAGATGACTGAAAGTTGTTTCATGCCTCTAGTCATTAAGACAAAAAAGTTGTTATCTCAGTGCATACAATGCTTTGATGTAACAGTAGTATACACTTCAATTGTCCTGAAAAGTCCTGACTGCAAACCTAATGCAAACACCTTTGGTTACCTTCCAAGATGATTATGAGCAGTTTGAAAGGTGTTTCATGCCTCTATACATCAAGACAACAAAGTTGTTATCTCAGTGCATACAATGCTTTGACAATACAAATAGTGAACACTTCAATTTTACACCAAAGTACTTAGTGCAAACCTAATGGAAACACCTTAGGTTAACTTCCCACATGATTCTGAGATAACTGAAAGTTGTTTCATGCCTCTAGACATCAAGACAAAAATGTTGTTATCTGAGTGCATACAATGCTTTGACAATACAAAGAGTATACATTTCAATTTTACACCAAAGTACTTACTGCAAACCTAATGGAAACAGCTTAGGTTAACTTCCCACATGATTCTGAAATGTCTGCAAGTTGTTTCATGCCTCTGTACATAAAGACAAAAAGGTCGATTTCTCAGAGATTAGAGTGCTTTGACATTAAAAGTAATATACATTTGAATTTTACACCAAAGTACTTAGTGCAAACCTAATGGAAACACCTTAGTTCCACTTCCCACATGATTATGAGTAGTTGGAAAGTAGTTTCATGCCTCTGCTCGTCAAGACAAAAAAGTTCTTTTCTCAGTGCTTCCAAAGCTTTGACAATACAAATAGTATACATTTCAATTTTACACCAAAGTACTTAGTGCAAACCTAATGGAAACACATTAGGTTAACTTCCCACATGATTCTGAGATGACTGAAAGTTGTTTCATGCCTCTAGACATGAAGACAAAAAATTGTTATCTCAGTGCATACAATGCTTTGAAAATACAAAGAGTATACATTTCAATTTTACACCAAAGCACTTACTGAAAACCTAATGGAAACACCTTAGGTTAACTTCCCACATGATTCTGAGATGACTGAAAGTTGTTTCATGCCTTTAGACATTAAGACAAAAAAGTTGTTATCTGAGTGCATACAATGCTTTGATGTAACAGTAGTATACACTTCAATTGTCCTGAAATGTCCTGACTGCAAACCTAATGCAAACACCTTTGGTTACCTTCCAACATGATTATGAGCAGTTTGAAAGGTGTTTCATGCCTCTATAGATCAAGACAACAAAGTTGTTATCTCAGTGCATACAATGCTTTGACAATACAAATAGTGTACACTTCAATTTTACACCAAAGTACTTAGTGCAAACCTAATGGAAACACCTTAGGTTAACTTCCCACATGATTCTGAGATGACTGAAAGTTGTTTCATGCCTCTAGACATCAAGACAAAAATGTTGTTATCTGAGTGCATACAATGCTTTGACAATACAAAGAGTATACATTTCAATTTTACACCAAAGTACTTACTGCAAACCTAATGGAAACAGCTTAGGTTAACTTCCCACATGATTCTGAAATGTCTGCAAGTTGTTTCATGCCTCTGTACATAAAGACAAATAGGTTGATTTCTCAGAGATTAGAGTGCTTTGACATTAAAAGTAATATACATTTGAATTTTACACCAAAGTACTTAGTGCAAACCTAATGGAAACACCTTAGTTCAACTTCCCACATGATTATGAGTAGTTGGTAAGTAGTTTCATGCCTCTGCTCGTCAAGACAAAAATGTTCTTTTCTCAGTGCTTCCAAAGCTTTGACAATACAAATAGTATACATTTCAATTTTACACCAAAGTACTTAGTGCAAACCTAATGGAAACACCTTAGGTTAACTTCCGACATGACTCTGAGATGACTGAAATTTGTTTCATGCCTCTAGACATCAAGACAAAAAAGTTGTTATCTCAGTGCATACAATGCTTTGACAATACAAAGAGTATACATTTCAATTTTACACCAAAGTACTTACTGCAAACCTAATGGAAACAGCTTAGGTTAACTTCCCACATGATTCTGAAATGTCTGCAAGTTGTTTCATGCCTCTGTACATAAAGACAAAAAAGTTGATTTCTCAGAGATTAGAGTGTTTTGACATTAAAAGTATTATACATTTGAATTTTACACCAAAGTACTTAGTGCAAACCTAATGGAAACACCTTAGTTCAACTTCCCACATGACTATGAGTAGTTTGATAGTAGTTTCATGCCTCTGCTAATCAAGACAAAAAAGTTCTTTTCTCAGTGCTTCCAATGCTTTGACAATACAAATAGTATACATTTCAATTTTACACCCAAGTACTTAGTGGAAACCTAATGGAAACACCTTAGGTTAACTTCCCACATGATTCTGAGATGACTGAAAGTTGTTTCATGCCTTTAGACATTAAGACAAAAAAGTTGTTATCTCAGTGCATACAATGCTTTGACGTAACAGTAGTATACACTTAAATTGTACTGAAAAGTCCTGACTGCAAACCTAATGGAAACACCTTTGGTTAACTTGCCTCATGATTATGAGCAGTTTGAAAGTTTTTTCATGCCTCTATACATCAAGACAACAAAGTTGTTCTCTCAGTGCATAAAATGCCTTGTCAATACAAATAGCATACATTTCAATTTTACACCAAAGTACTTAGTGCAAACCTAATATAAAGACCTTAGGTTAACTTCCCACATATTTCTGAGATGACTGAAAGTTGTTTCATGCCTCTAGACATCAAGACAAAAAAGTTGTTATCTCAGTGCGTACAATGCTTTGAAAATACAAAGAGTATACATTTCAATTTTACACAAAAGTGCTTACTGCAAACCTAATGGAAACACCTTAGATTAACTTCCCTCATGATTCTGAAATGTCTGCAAGTTGTTTCATGCCTCTGTACATAAAGACAAAAAAGTTGATTTCTCAGAGAATAGAGTGCTTTGACATTAAAAGTATTATAGATTTGAATTTTACACCAAAGTACTCAGTGCAAACCTAAACGAAACACTTTAGTTCAACTTCCCACATGATTATGAGTAGTTTGAAAGTAGTTTCATGCCTCTGCTCATCAAGACAAAAAAGTTCTTTTCTCAGTGCTTCCAATGCTTTGACAATACAAATAGTATACATTTCAATTTTACACCAAAGAACTTACTGCAAACCTAATGGAAACACCTTAGGTTAACTTCCCACATGATTCTGAGATGACTGAAAGTTGTTTCATGCCTTTAGACATTAAGACAAAAAAGTTGTTATCTCAGTGCATACAATGCTTTGACGTAACAGTAGTATACACTTAAATTGTACTGAAAAGTCCTGACTGCAAACCTAATGGAAACACCTTTGGTTAACTTGCCTCATGATTATGAGCAGTTTGAAAGTTTTTTCATGCCTCTATACATCAAGACAACAAAGTTGTTCTCTCAGTGCATAAAATGCCTTGTCAATACAAATAGCATACATTTCAATTTTACACCAAAGTACTTAGTGCAAACCTAATATAAAGACCTTAGGTTAACTTCCCACATATTTCTGAGATGACTGAAAGTTGTTTCATGCCTCTAGACATCAAGACAAAAAAGTTGTTATCTCAGTGCGTACAATGCTTTGAAAATACAAAGAGTATACATTTCAATTTTACACAAAAGTGCTTACTGCAAACCTAATGGAAACACCTTAGATTAACTTCCCTCATGATTCTGAAATGTCTGCAAGTTGTTTCATGCCTCTGTACATAAAGACAAAAAAGTTGATTTCTCAGAGAATAGAGTGCTTTGACATTAAAAGTATTATAGATTTGAATTTTACACCAAAGTACTCAGTGCAAACCTAAACGAAACACTTTAGTTCAACTTCCCACATGATTATGAGTAGTTTGAAAGTAGTTTCATGCCTCTGCTCATCAAGACAAAAAAGTTCTTTTCTCAGTGCTTCCAATGCTTTGACAATACAAATAGTATACATTTCAATTTTACACCAAAGTACTTAGTGCAAACCTAATGGAAACACATTAGGTTAACTTCCCACATGATTCTGAGATGACTGAAAGTTGTTTCATGCCTCTAGACATGAAGACAAAAAATTGTTATCTCAGTGCATACAATGCTTTGAAAATACAAAGAGTATACATTTCAATTTTACACCAAAGCACTTACTGAAAACCTAATGGAAACACCTTAGGTTAACTTCCCACATGATTCTGAGATGACTGAAAGTTGTTTCATGCCTTTAGACATCAAGACAAAAAAGTTGTTATCTGAGTGCATACAATGCTTTGATGTAACAGTAGTATACACTTCAATTGTCCTGAAAAGTCCTGACTGCAAACCTAATGCAAACACCTTTGGTTACCTTCCCACATGATTATGAGTAGTTTGAAAGTAGTTTCATGCCTCTGCTCGTCAAGACAAAAAAGTTCTTTTCTCAGTGCTTCCAAAGCTTTGACAATACAAATAGTATACATTTCAATTTTACACCAAAGTACTTAGTGCAAACCTAATGGAAACACATTAGGTTAACTTCCCACATGATTCTGAGATGACTGAAAGTTGTTTCATGCCTCTAGACATGAAGACAAAAAATTGTTATCTCAGTGCATACTCAGTGAAAATACAAAGAGTATACATTTCAATTTTACACCAAAGCACTTACTGAAAACCTAATGGAAACACCTTAGGTTAACTTCCCACATGATTCTGAAATGTCTACAAGTTGTTTCATGCCTCTGTACATAAAGAGAAAAAAGTTGATTTCTCTGAGCATAGAGTGCTTTGACATTAAAAGTATTATACATTTTAAATTTACACCAAACTACTTACTGCAAACCTAATAAAAACATCTTAGGTTAACGTCCCACATGATTATGAGTAGTTTGAAAGGTGTTTCATGCCTCTATACATCAAGACAGCAAAGTTGTTATCTCAGTGTATACAATGCTTTGTCAATACAAATAGTATACATTTCAAATTTACACAAAAGTACTTACTGCAAACCTGATGGAAACACCTTAGGTTAACTTCCCACATGGTTCTGAAATGTCTGCAAGTTGTTTCATGCCTCTGTACATAAAGACAAAAAAGTTGATTTCACAGAGAATAGAGTGCTTTGACATGAAAAGTATTATACATTTGAAATGTACACCAAACTACTTACTGCAAACCTAATAAAAACATCTTAGGTTAACTTCCCACATGATTATGAGTAGTTTGAAAGTAGTTTCATGCCTCTGCTCATCAAGACAAAAAAGTTCTTTTCTCAGTGCTTCCAAAGCTTTGACAATACAAATAGTATACATTTCAATTTTACACCAAAGTACTTAGTGCAAACCTAATGGAAACACCTTAGGTTAACTTCCGACATGACTCTGAGATGACTGAAATTTGTTTCATGCCTCTAGACATCAAGACAAAAAAGTTGTTATCTCAGTGCATACAATGCTTTGACAATACAAAGAGTATACATTTCAATTTTACACCAAAGTACTTACTGCAAACCTAATGGAAACAGCTTAGGTTAACTTCCCACATGATTCTGAAATGTCTGCAAGTTGTTTCATGCCTCTGTACATAAAGACAAAAAAGTTGATTTCTCAGAGATTAGAGTGTTTTGACATTAAAAGTATTATACATTTGAATTTTACACCAAAGTACTTAGTGCAAACCTAATGGAAACACCTTAGTTCAACTTCCCACATGACTATGAGTAGTTTGATAGTAGTTTCATGCCTCTGCTAATCAAGACAAAAAAGTTCTTTTCTCAGTGCTTCCAATGCTTTGACAATACAAATAGTATACATTTCAATTTTACACCAAAGTACTTAGTGGAAACCTAATGGAAACACCTTAGGTTAACTTCCCACATGATTCTGAGATGACTGAAAGTTGTTTCATGCCTTTAGACATTAAGACAAAAAAGTTGTTATCTCAGTGCATACAATGCTTTGACGTAACAGTAGTATACACTTAAATTGTACTGAAAAGTCCTGACTGCAAACCTAATGGAAACACCTTTGGTTAACTTGCCTCATGATTATGAGCAGTTTGAAAGTTTTTTCATGCCTCTATACATCAAGACAACAAAGTTGTTCTCTCAGTGCATAAAATGCCTTGTCAATACAAATAGCATACATTTCAATTTTACACCAAAGTACTTAGTGCAAACCTAATATAAAGACCTTAGGTTAACTTCCCACATATTTCTGAGATGACTGAAAGTTGTTTCATGCCTCTAGACATCAAGACAAAAAAGTTGTTATCTCAGTGCGTACAATGCTTTGAAAATACAAAGAGTATACATTTCAATTTTACACAAAAGTGCTTACTGCAAACCTAATGGAAACACCTTAGATTAACTTCCCTCATGATTCTGAAATGTCTGCAAGTTGTTTCATGCCTCTGTACATAAAGACAAAAAAGTTGATTTCTCAGAGAATAGAGTGCTTTGACATTAAAAGTATTATAGATTTGAATTTTACACCAAAGTACTCAGTGCAAACCTAAACGAAACACTTTAGTTCAACTTCCCACATGATTATGAGTAGTTTGAAAGTAGTTTCATGCCTCTGCTCATCAAGACAAAAAAGTTCTTTTCTCAGTGCTTCCAATGCTTTGACAATACAAATAGTATACATTTCAATTTTACACCAAAGAACTTACTGCAAACCTAATGGAAACACCTTAGGTTAACTTCCCACATGATTCTGAGATGACTGAAAGTTGTTTCATGCCTTTAGACATTAAGACAAAAAAGTTGTTATCTGAGTGCATACAATGCTTTGATGTAACAGTAGTATACACTTCAATTGTCCTGAAAAGTCCTGACTGCAAACCTAATGCAAACACCTTTGGTTACCTTCCAACATGATTATGAGCAGTTTGAAAGGTGTTTCATGCCTCTATAGATCAAGACAACAAAGTTGTTATCTCAGTGCATACAATGCTTTGACAATACAAATAGTGTACACTTCAATTTTACACCAAAGTACTTAGTGCAAACCTAATGGAAACACCTTAGGTTAACTTCCCACATGATTCTGAGATGACTGAAAGTTGTTTCATGCCTCTAGACATCAAGACAAAATGTTGTTATCTGAGTGCATACAATGCTTTGACAATACAAAGAGTATACATTTCAATTTTACACCAAAGTACTTACTGCAAACCTACTGGAAACAGCTTTGGTTAACTTCCCACATGATTCTGAAATGTCTGCAAGTTGTTTCATGCCTCTGTACATAAAGAGAAAAAAGTTGATTTCTCTGAGCATAGAGTGCTTTGACATTAAAAGTATTATACATTTTAAATTTACACCAAACTACTTACTGCAAACCTAATAAAAACATCTTAGGTTAACGTCCCACATGATTATGAGTAGTTTGAAAGGTGTTTCATGCCTCTATACATCAAGACAGCAAAGTTGTTATCTCAGTGTATACAATGCTTTGTCAATACAAATAGTATACATTTCAAATTTACACAAAAGTACTTACTGCAAACCTGATGGAAACACCTTAGCTTAACTTCCCACATGGTTCTGAAATGTCTGCAAGTTGTTTCATGCCTCTGTACATAAAGACAAAAAAGTTGATTTCACAGAGAATAGAGTGCTTTGACATGAAAAGTATTATACATTTGAAATGTACACCAAACTACTTACTGCAAACCTAATAAAAACATCTTAGGTTAACTTCCCACATGATTATGAGTAGTTTGAAAGTAGTTTCATGCCTCTGCTCATCAAGACAAAAAAGTTCTTTTCTCAGTGCTTCCAAAGCTTTGACAATACAAATAGTATACATTTCAATTTTACACCAAAGTACTTAGTGCAAACCTAATGGAAACACCTTAGGTTAACTTCCCACATGACTCTGAGATGACTGAAATTTGTTTCATGCCTCTAGACATCAAGACAAAAAAGTTGTTATCTCAGTGCATACAATGCTTTGACAATACAAATAGTATACATTTCAATTTTACACCAAAGTACTTACTGCAAACCTAATGGAAACAGCTTAGGTTAACTTCCCACATGATTCTGAAATGTCTGCAAGTTGTTTCATGCCTCTGTACATAAAGACAAAAAAGTTGATTTCTCAGAGATTAGAGTGTTTTGACATTAAAAGTATTATACATTTGAATTTTACACCAAAGTACTCAGTGCAAACCTAATGGAAACACCTTAGTTCAACTTCCCACATGACTATGAGTAGTTTGATAGTAGTTTCATGCCTCTGCTAATCAAGACAAAAAAGTTCTTTTCTCAGTGCTTCCAATGCTTTGACAATACAAATAGTATACATTTCAATTTTACACCAAAGTACTTAGTGGAAACCTAATGGAAACACCTTAGGTTAATTTCCCACATGATTCTGAGATGACTGAAAGTTGTTTCATGCCTTTAGACATTAAGACAAAAAAGTTGTTATCTCAGTGCATACAATGCTTTGACGTAACAGTAGTATACACTTAAATTGTACTGAAAAGTCCTGACTGCAAAACCTAATGGAAACACCTTTGGTTAACTTGCCTCATGATTATGAGCAGTTTGAAAGTTTTTTCATGCCTCTATACATCAAGACAACAAAGTTGTTATCTCAGTGCATACAATGCTTTGTCAGTACAAATAGCATACATTTCAATTTTACACCAAAGTACTTAGTGCAAACCTAATGGAAACACCTCAGGTTAACTTCCCACATGATTCTGAGATGACTGAAAGTTGTTTCATGCCTCTAGACATCAAGACAAAAAAGTTGTTATCTCAGTGCATACGACGCTTTGAAAATACAAAGAGTATACATTTCAATTTTACACCAAAGTGCTTACTGCAAACCTAATGGAAACACCTTAGGTTAACTTCCCTCATGATTCTGAAATGTCTGCAAGTTGTTTCATGCCTCTGTACATAAAGACAAAAAAGTTGATTTCTCAGAGAATAGAGTGCTTTGACATTAAAAGTATTATACATTTGAATTTTACACCAAAGTACTCAGTGCAAACCTAAACGAAACACCTTAGTTCAACTTCCAACATGATTATGAGTAGTTTGAAAGTAGTTTCATGCCTCTGCTCATCAAGACAAAAAAGTTCTTTTCTCAGTGCTTCCAAAGCTTTGACAATACAAATAGTATACATTTCAATTTTACACCAAAGTACTTAGTGCAAACCTAAAGGAAACACCTTAGGTTAACTTCCCACATGATTCTGAGATGACTGAAAGTTGTTTCATGCCTCTAGACATTAAGACAAAAAAGTTGTTATCTGAGTGCATACAATGCTTTGATGTAACAGTAGTATACACTTCAATTGTCCTGAAAAGTCCTGACTGCAAACCTAATGCAAACACCTTTGGTTACCTTCCAAGATGATTATGAGCAGTTTGAAAGGTGTTTCATGCCTCTATACATCAAGACAACAAAGTTGTTATCTCAGTGCATACAATGCTTTGACAATACAAATAGTATACACTTCAATTTTACACCAAAGTACATAGTGCAAACCTAATGGAAACACCTTAAGTTAACTTCCCACATGATTCTGAGATGACTGAAAGTTGTTTCATGCCTCTAGACATCAAGACAAAAATGTTGTTATCTGAGTGCATACAATGCTTTGACAATACAAAGAGTATACATTTCAATTTTACACCAAAGTACTTACTGCAAACCTAATGGAAACACCTTAGCTTAACTTCCCACATGATTCTGAAATGTCTGCAAGTTGTTTCATGCCTCTGTACATAAAGACAAAAAGGTTGATTTCTCAGAGATTAGAGTGCTTTGACATTAAAAGTAATATACATTTGAATTTTACACCAAAGTACTTAGTGCAAACCTAATGGAAACACCTTAGTTCAACTTCCCACATGATGATGAGTAGTTTGAAAGTAGTTTCATGCCTCTGCTCATCAAGACAAAAAAGTTCTTTTCTCAGTGCTTCCAATGCTTTGACAATACAAATAGTATACATTTCAATTTTACACCAAAGAACTTACTGCAAACCTAATGGAAACACCTTAGGTTAACTTCCCACATGATTCTGAGATGACTGAAAGTTGTTTCATGCCTTTAGACATTAAGACAAAAAAGTTGTTATCTCAGTGCATACAATGCTTTGACGTAACAGTAGTATACACTTAAATTGTACTGAAAAGTCCTGACTGCAAACCTAATGGAAACACCTTTGGTTAACTTGCCTCATGATTATGAGCAGTTTGAAAGTTTTTTCATGCCTCTATACATCAAGACAACAAAGTTGTTCTCTCAGTGCATAAAATGCCTTGTCAATACAAATAGCATACATTTCAATTTTACACCAAAGTACTTAGTGCAAACCTAATATAAAGACCTTAGGTTAACTTCCCACATATTTCTGAGATGACTGAAAGTTGTTTCATGCCTCTAGACATCAAGACAAAAAAGTTGTTATCTCAGTGCGTACAATGCTTTGAAAATACAAAGAGTATACATTTCAATTTTACACAAAAGTGCTTACTGCAAACCTAATGGAAACACATGAGGTTAACTTCCCACATGATTCTGAGATGACTGAAAGTTGTTTCATGCCTCTAGACATGAAGACAAAAAATTGTTATCTCAGTGCATACAATGCTTTGAAAATACAAAGAGTATACATTTCAATTTTACACCAAAGCACTTACTGAAAACCTAATGGAAACACCTTAGGTTAACTTCCCACATGATTCTGAAATGTCTACAAGTTGTTTCATGCCTCTGTACATAAAGAGAAAAAAGTTGATTTCTCTGAGCATAGAGTGCTTTGACATTAAAAGTATTATACATTTTAAATTTACACCAAACTACTTACTGCAAACCTAATAAAAACATCTTAGGTTAACGTCCCACATGATTATGAGTAGTTTGAAAGGTGTTTCATGCCTCTATACATCAAGACAGCAAAGTTGTTATCTCAGTGTATACAATGCTTTGTCAATACAAATAGTATACATTTCAAATTTACACAAAAGTACTTACTGCAAACCTGATGGAAACACCTTAGGTTAACTTCCCACATGGTTCTGAAATGTCTGCAAGTTGTTTCATGCCTCTGTACATAAAGACAAAAAAGTTGATTTCACAGAGAATAGAGTGCTTTGACATGAAAAGTATTATACATTTGAAATGTACACCAAACTACTTACTGCAAACCTAATAAAAACATCTTAGGTTAACTTCCCACATGATTATGAGTAGTTTGAAAGTAGTTTCATGCCTCTGCTCATCAAGACAAAAAAGTTCTTTTCTCAGTGCTTCCAAAGCTTTGACAATACAAATAGTATACATTTCAATTTTACACCAAAGTACTTAGTGCAAACCTAATGGAAACACCTTAGGTTAACTTCCGACATGACTCTGAGATGACTGAAATTTGTTTCATGCCTCTAGACATCAAGACAAAAAAGTTGTTATCTCAGTGCATACAATGCTTTGACAATACAAAGAGTATACATTTCAATTTTACACCAAAGTACTTACTGCAAACCTAATGGAAACAGCTTAGGTTAACTTCCCACATGATTCTGAAATGTCTGCAAGTTGTTTCATGCCTCTGTACATAAAGACAAAAAAGTTGATTTCTCAGAGATTAGAGTGTTTTGACATTAAAAGTATTATACATTTGAATTTTACACCAAAGTACTTAGTGCAAACCTAATGGAAACACCTTAGTTCAACTTCCCACATGACTATGAGTAGTTTGATAGTAGTTTCATGCCTCTGCTAATCAAGACAAAAAAGTTCTTTTCTCAGTGCTTCCAATGCTTTGACAATACAAATAGTATACATTTCAATTTTACACCAAAGTACTTAGTGGAAACCTAATGGAAACACCTTAGGTTAACTTCCCACATGATTCTGAGATGACTGAAAGTTGTTTCATGCCTTTAGACATTAAGACAAAAAAGTTGTTATCTCAGTGCATACAATGCTTTGACGTAACAGTAGTATACACTTAAATTGTACTGAAAAGTCCTGACTGCAAACCTAATGGAAACACCTTTGGTTAACTTGCCTCATGATTATGAGCAGTTTGAAAGTTTTTTCATGCCTCTATACATCAAGACAACAAAGTTGTTCTCTCAGTGCATAAAATGCCTTGTCAATACAAATAGCATACATTTCAATTTTACACCAAAGTACTTAGTGCAAACCTAATATAAAGACCTTAGGTTAACTTCCCACATATTTCTGAGATGACTGAAAGTTGTTTCATGCCTCTAGACATCAAGACAAAAAAGTTGTTATCTCAGTGCGTACAATGCTTTGAAAATACAAAGAGTATACATTTCAATTTTACACAAAAGTGCTTACTGCAAACCTAATGGAAACACCTTAGATTAACTTCCCTCATGATTCTGAAATGTCTGCAAGTTGTTTCATGCCTCTGTACATAAAGACAAAAAGTTGATTTCTCAGAGAATAGAGTGCTTTGACATTAAAAGTATTATACATTTGAATTTTGCACCAAAGTACACAGTGCAAACCTAAACGAAACACTTTAGTTCAACTTCCCACATGATTGTGAGTAGTTTGAAAGTAGTTTCATGCCTCTGCTCATCAAGACAAAAAAGTTCTTTTCTCAGTGCTTCCAATGCTTTGACAATACAAATAGTATACATTTCAATTTTACACCAAAGAACTTACTGCAAACCTAATGGAAACACCTTAGGTTAACTTCCCACATGATTCTGAGATGACTGAAAGTTGTTTCATGCCTTTAGACATTAAGACAAAAAAGTTGTTATCTGAGTGCATACAATGCTTTGATGTAACAGTAGTATACACTTCAATTGTCCTGAAAAGTCCTGACTGCAAACCTAATGCAAACACCTTTGGTTACCTTCCAACATGATTATGAGCAGTTTGAAAGGTGTTTCATGCCTCTATAGATCAAGACAACAAAGTTGTTATCTCAGTGCATACAATGCTTTGACAATACAAATAGTGTACACTTCAATTTTACACCAAAGTACTTAGTGCAAACCTAATGGAAACTCCTTAGGTTAACTTCCCACATGATTCTGAGATGACTGAAAGTTGTTTCATGCCTCTAGACATCAAGACAAAAATGTTGTTATCTGAGTGCATACAATGCTTTGACAATACAAAGAGTATACATTTCAATTTTACACCAAAGTACTTACTGCAAACCTAATGGAAACAGCTTAGGTTAACTTCCCACATGATTCTGAAATGTCTGCAAGTTGTTTCATGCCTCTGTACATAAAGACAAAAAGGTCGATTTCTCAGAGATTAGAGTGCTTTGACATTAAAAGTAATATACATTTGAATTTTACACCAAAGTACTTAGTGCAAACCTAATGGAAACACCTTAGTTCCACTTCCCACATGATTATGAGTAGTTGGAAAGTAGTTTCATGCCTCTGCTCGTCAAGACAAAAAAGTTCTTTTCTCAGTGCTTCCAAAGCTTTGACAATACAAATAGTATACATTTCAATTTTACACCAAAGTACTTAGTGCAAACCTAATGGAAACACATTAGGTTAACTTCCCACATGATTCTGAGATGACTGAAAGTTGTTTCATGCCTCTAGACATGAAGACAAAAAATTGTTATCTCAGTGCATACAATGCTTTGAAAATACAAAGAGTATACATTTCAATTTTACACCAAAGCACTTACTGAAAACCTAATGGAAACACCTTAGGTTAACTTCCCACATGATTCTGAGATGACTGAAAGTTGTTTCATGCCTTTAGACATTAAGACAAAAAAGTTGTTATCTGAGTGCATACAATGCTTTGATGTAACAGTAGTATACACTTCAATTGTCCTGAAAAGTCCTGACTGCAAACCTAATGCAAACACCTTTGGTTACCTTCCAACATGATTATGAGCAGTTTGAAAGGTGTTTCATGCCTCTATACATCAAGACAGCAAAGTTGTTATCTCAGTGTATACAATGCTTTGTCAATACAAATAGTATACATTTCAAATTTACACAAAAGTACTTACTGCAAACCTGATGGAAACACCTTAGGTTAACTTCCCACATGGTTCTGAAATGTCTGCAAGTTGTTTCATGCCTCTGTACATAAAGACAAAAAAGTTGATTTCACAGAGAATAGAGTGCTTTGACATGAAAAGTATTATACATTTGAAATGTACACCAAACTACTTACTGCAAACCTAATAAAAACATCTTAGGTTAACTTCCCACATGATTATGAGTAGTTTGAAAGTAGTTTCATGCCTCTGCTCATCAAGACAAAAAAGTTCTTTTCTCAGTGCTTCCAAAGCTTTGACAATACAAATAGTATACATTTCAATTTTACACCAAAGTACTTAGTGCAAACCTAATGGAAACACCTTAGGTTAACTTCCGACATGACTCTGAGATGACTGAAATTTGTTTCATGCCTCTAGACATCAAGACAAAAAAGTTGTTATCTCAGTGCATACAATGCTTTGACAATACAAAGAGTATACATTTCAATTTTACACCAAAGTACTTACTGCAAACCTAATGGAAACAGCTTAGGTTAACTTCCCACATGATTCTGAAATGTCTGCAAGTTGTTTCATGCCTCTGTACATAAAGACAAAAAAGTTGATTTCTCAGAGATTAGAGTGTTTTGACATTAAAAGTATTATACATTTGAATTTTACACCAAAGTACTTAGTGCAAACCTAATGGAAACACCTTAGTTCAACTTCCCACATGACTATGAGTAGTTTGATAGTAGTTTCATGCCTCTGCTAATCAAGACAAAAAAGTTCTTTTCTCAGTGCTTCCAATGCTTTGACAATACAAATAGTATACATTTCAATTTTACACCAAAGTACTTAGTGGAAACCTAATGGAAACACCTTAGGTTAACTTCCCACATGATTCTGAGATGACTGAAAGTTGTTTCATGCCTTTAGACATTAAGACAAAAAAGTTGTTATCTCAGTGCATACAATGCTTTGACGTAACAGTAGTATACACTTAAATTGTACTGAAAAGTCCTGACTGCAAACCTAATGGAAACACCTTTGGTTAACTTGCCTCATGATTATGAGCAGTTTGAAAGTTTTTTCATGCCTCTATACATCAAGACAACAAAGTTGTTCTCTCAGTGCATAAAATGCCTTGTCAATACAAATAGCATACATTTCAATTTTACACCAAAGTACTTAGTGCAAACCTAATATAAAGACCTTAGGTTAACTTCCCACATATTTCTGAGATGACTGAAAGTTGTTTCATGCCTCTAGACATCAGACAAAAAAGTTGTTATCTCAGTGCGTACAATGCTTTGAAAATACAAAGAGTATACATTTCAATTTTACACAAAAGTGCTTACTGCAAACCTAATGGAAACACCTTAGATTAACTTCCCTCATGATTCTGAAATGTCTGCAAGTTGTTTCATGCCTCTGTACATAAAGACAAAAAAGTTGATTTCTCAGAGAATAGAGTGCTTTGACATTAAAAGTATTATACATTTGAATTTTGCACCAAAGTACACAGTGCAAACCTAAACGAAACACTTTAGTTCAACTTCCCACATGATTGTGAGTAGTTTGAAAGTAGTTTCATGCCTCTGCTCATCAAGACAAAAAAGTTCTTTTCTCAGTGCTTCCAATGCTTTGACAATACAAATAGTATACATTTCAATTTTACACCAAAGAACTTACTGCAAACCTAATGGAAACACCTTAGGTTAACTTCCCACATGATTCTGAGATGACTGAAAGTTGTTTCATGCCTTTAGACATTAAGACAAAAAAGTTGTTATCTGAGTGCATACAATGCTTTGATGTAACAGTAGTATACACTTCAATTGTCCTGAAAAGTCCTGACTGCAAACCTAATGCAAACACCTTTGGTTACCTTCCAACATGATTATGAGCAGTTTGAAAGGTGTTTCATGCCTCTATAGATCAAGACAACAAAGTTGTTATCTCAGTGCATACAATGCTTTGACAATACAAATAGTGTACACTTCAATTTTACACCAAAGTACTTAGTGCAAACCTAATGGAAACTCCTTAGGTTAACTTCCCACATGATTCTGAGATGACTGAAAGTTGTTTCATGCCTCTAGACATCAAGACAAAAATGTTGTTATCTGAGTGCATACAATGCTTTGACAATACAAAGAGTATACATTTCAATTTTACACCAAAGTACTTACTGCAAACCTAATGGAAACAGCTTAGGTTAACTTCCCACATGATTCTGAAATGTCTGCAAGTTGTTTCATGCCTCTGTACATAAAGACAAAAAGGTCGATTCTCAGAGATTAGAGTGCTTTGACATTAAAAGTAATATACATTTGAATTTTACACCAAAGTACTTAGTGCAAACCTAATGGAAACACCTTAGTTCCACTTCCCACATGATTATGAGTAGTTGGAAAGTAGTTTCATGCCTCTGCTCGTCAAGACAAAAAAGTTCTTTTCTCAGTGCTTCCAAAGCTTTGACAATACAAATAGTATACATTTCAATTTTACACCAAAGTACTTAGTGCAAACCTAATGGAAACACATTAGGTTAACTTCCCACATGATTCTGAGATGACTGAAAGTTGTTTCATGCCTCTAGACATGAAGACAAAAAATTGTTATCTCAGTGCATACAATGCTTTGAAAATACAAAGAGTATACATTTCAATTTTACACCAAAGCACTTACTGAAAACCTAATGGAAACACCTTAGGTTAACTTCCCACATGATTCTGAGATGACTGAAAGTTGTTTCATGCCTTTAGACATTAAGACAAAAAAGTTGTTATCTGAGTGCATACAATGCTTTGATGTAACAGTAGTATACACTTCAATTGTCCTGAAAAGTCCTGACTGCAAACCTAATGCAAACACCTTTGGTTACCTTCCAACATGATTATGAGCAGTTTGAAAGGTGTTTCATGCCTCTATAGATCAAGACAACAAAGTTGTTATCTCAGTGCATACAATGCTTTGACAATACAAATAGTGTACACTTCAATTTTACACCAAAGTACTTAGTGCAAACCTAATGGAAACACCTTAGGTTAACTTCCCACATGATTCTGAGATGACTGAAAGTTGTTTCATGCCTCTAGACATCAAGACAAAAATGTTGTTATCTGAGTGCATACAATGCTTTGACAATACAAAGAGTATACATTTCAATTTTACACCAAAGTACTTACTGCAAACCTAATGGAAACAGCTTAGGTTAACTTCCCACATGATTCTGAAATGTCTGCAAGTTGTTTCATGCCTCTGTACATAAAGACAAAAAGGTTGATTTCTCAGAGATTAGAGTGCTTTGACATTAAAAGTAATATACATTTGAATTTTACACCAAAGTACTTAGTGCAAACCTAATGGAAACACCTTAGTTCAACTTCCCACATGATTATGAGTAGTTGGTAAGTAGTTTCATGCCTCTGCTCGTCAAGACAAAAATGTTCTTTTCTCAGTGCTTCCAAAGCTTTGACAATACAAATAGTATACATTTCAATTTTACACCAAAGTACTTAGTGCAAACCTAATGGAAACACATTAGGTTAACTTCCCACATGATTCTGAGATGACTGAAAGTTGTTTCATGCCTCTAGACATGAAGACAAAAAATTGTTATCTCAGTGCATACAATGCTTTGAAATACAAAGAGTACAACATTTCAATTTTACACCAAAGCACTTACTGAAAACCTAATGGAAACACCTTAGGTTAACTTCCCACATGATTCTGAAATGTCTACAAGTTGTTTCATGCCTCTGTACATAAAGAGAAAAAAGTTGATTTCTCTGAGCATAGAGTGCTTTGACATTAAAAGTATTATACATTTTAAATTTACACCAAACTACTTACTGCAAACCTAATAAAAACATCTTAGGTTAACGTCCCACATGATTATGAGTAGTTTGAAAGGTGTTTCATGCCTCTATACATCAAGACAGCAAAGTTGTTATCTCAGTGTATACAATGCTTTGTCAATACAAATAGTATACATTTCAAATTTACACAAAAGTACTTACTGCAAACCTGATGGAAACACCTTAGGTTAACTTCCCACATGGTTCTGAAATGTCTGCAAGTTGTTTCATGCCTCTGTACATAAAGACAAAAAAGTTGATTTCACAGAGAATAGAGTGCTTTGACATGAAAAGTATTATACATTTGAAATGTACACCAAACTACTTACTGCAAACCTAATAAAAACATCTTAGGTTAACTTCCCACATGATTATGAGTAGTTTGAAAGTAGTTTCATGCCTCTGCTCATCAAGACAAAAAAGTTCTTTTCTCAGTGCTTCCAAAGCTTTGACAATACAAATAGTATACATTTCAATTTTACACCAAAGTACTTAGTGCAAACCTAATGGAAACACCTTAGGTTAACTTCCGACATGACTCTGAGATGACTGAAATTTGTTTCATGCCTCTAGACATCAAGACAAAAAAGTTGTTATCTCAGTGCATACAATGCTTTGACAATACAAAGAGTATACATTTCAATTTTACACCAAAGTACTTACTGCAAACCTAATGAAACAGCTTAGGTTAACTTCCCACATGATTCTGAAATGTCTGCAAGTTGTTTCATGCCTCTGTACATAAAGACAAAAAAGTTGATTTCTCAGAGATTAGAGTGTTTTGACATTAAAAGTATTATACATTTGAATTTTACACCAAAGTACTTAGTGCAAACCTAATGGAAACACCTTAGTTCAACTTCCCACATGACTATGAGTAGTTTGATAGTAGTTTCATGCCTCTGCTAATCAAGACAAAAAAGTTCTTTTCTCAGTGCTTCCAATGCTTTGACAATACAAATAGTATACATTTCAATTTTACACCAAAGTACTTAGTGGAAACCTAATGGAAACACCTTAGGTTAACTTCCCACATGATTCTGAGATGACTGAAAGTTGTTTCATGCCTTTAGACATTAAGACAAAAAAGTTGTTATCTCAGTGCATACAATGCTTTGACGTAACAGTAGTATACACTTAAATTGTACTGAAAAGTCCTGACTGCAAACCTAATGGAAACACCTTTGGTTAACTTGCCTCATGATTATGAGCAGTTTGAAAGTTTTTTCATGCCTCTATACATCAAGACAACAAAGTTGTTCTCTCAGTGCATAAAATGCCTTGTCAATACAAATAGCATACATTTCCATTTTACACCAAAGTACTTAGTGCAAACCTAATATAAAGACCTTAGGTTAACTTCCCACATATTTCTGAGATGACTGAAAGTTGTTTCATGCCTCTAGACATCAAGACAAAAAAGTTGTTATCTCAGTGCGTACAATGCTTTGAAAATACAAAGAGTATACATTTCAATTTTACACAAAAGTGCTTACTGCAAACCTAATGGAAACACCTTAGATTAACTTCCCTCATGATTCTGAAATGTCTGCAAGTTGTTTCATGCCTCTGTACATAAAGACAAAAAAGTTGATTTCTCAGAGAATAGAGTGCTTTGACATTAAAAGTATTATAGATTTGAATTTTACACCAAAGTACTCAGTGCAAACCTAAACGAAACACTTTAGTTCAACTTCCCACATGATTATGAGTAGTTTGAAAGTAGTTTCATGCCTCTGCTCATCAAGACAAAAAAGTTCTTTTCTCAGTGCTTCCAATGCTTTGACAATACAAATAGTATACATTTCAATTTTACACCAAAGAACTTACTGCAAACCTAATGGAAACACCTTAGGTTAACTTCCCACATGATTCTGAGATGACTGAAAGTTGTTTCATGCCTTTAGACATTAAGACAAAAAAGTTGTTATCTGAGTGCATACAATGCTTTGATGTAACAGTAGTATACACTTCAATTGTCCTGAAAAGTCCTGACTGCAAACCTAATGCAAACACCTTTGGTTACCTTCCAACATGATTATGAGCAGTTTGAAAGGTGTTTCATGCCTCTATAGATCAAGACAACAAAGTTGTTATCTCAGTGCATACAATGCTTTGACAATACAAATAGTGTACACTTCAATTTTACACCAAAGTACTTAGTGCAAACCTAATGGAAACACGTTAGGTTAACTTCCCACATGATTCTGAGATGACTGAAAGTTGTTTCATGCCTCTAGACATCAAGACAAAATGTTGTTATCTGAGTGCATACAATGCTTTGACAATACAAAGAGTATACATTTCAATTTTACACCAAAGTACTTACTGCAAACCTAATGGAAACTGCTTAGGTTAACTTCCCACATGATTCTGAAATGTCTGCAAGTTGTTTCATGCCTCTGTACATAAAGACAAAAAGGTCGATTTCTCAGAGATTAGAGTGCTTTGACATTAAAAGTAATATACATTTGAATTTTACACCAAAGTACTTAGTGCAAACCTAATGGAAACACCTTAGTTCAACTTCCCACATGATTATGAGTAGTTGGAAAGTAGTTTCATGCCTCTGCTCGTCAAGACAAAAAAGTTCTTTTCTCAGTGCTTCCAAAGCTTTGACAATACAAATAGTATACATTTCAATTTTACACCAAAGTACTTAGTGCAAACCTAATGGAAACACATTAGGTTAACTTCCCACATGATTCTGAGATGACTGAAAGTTGTTTCATGCCTCTAGACATGAAGACAAAAAATTGTTATCTCAGTGCATACTCAGTGAAAATACAAAGAGTATACATTTCAATTTACACCAAAGCACTTACTGAAAACCTAATGGAAACACCTTAGGTTAACTTCCCACATGATTCTGAAATGTCTACAAGTTGTTTCATGCCTCTGTACATAAAGAGAAAAAAGTTGATTTCTCTGAGCATAGAGTGCTTTGACATTAAAAGTATTATACATTTTAAATTTACACCAAACTACTTACTGCAAACCTAATAAAAACATCTTAGGTTAACGTCCCACATGATTATGAGTAGTTTGAAAGGTGTTTCATGCCTCTATACATCAAGACAGCAAAGTTGTTATCTCAGTGTATACAATGCTTTGTCAATACAAATAGTATACATTTCAAATTTACACAAAAGTACTTACTGCAAACCTGATGGAAACACCTTAGGTTAACTTCCCACATGGTTCTGAAATGTCTGCAAGTTGTTTCATGCCTCTGTACATAAAGACAAAAAAGTTGATTTCACAGAGAATAGAGTGCTTTGACATGAAAAGTATTATACATTTGAAATGTACACCAAACTACTTACTGCAAACCTAATAAAAACATCTTAGGTTAACTTCCCACATGATTATGAGTAGTTTGAAAGTAGTTTCATGCCTCTGCTCATCAAGACAAAAAAGTTCTTTTCTCAGTGCTTCCAAAGCTTTGACAATACAAATAGTATACATTTCAATTTTACACCAAAGTACTTAGTGCAAACCTAATGGAAACACCTTAGGTTAACTTCCCACATGACTCTGAGATGACTGAAATTTGTTTCATGCCTCTAGACATCAAGACAAAAAAGTTGTTATCTCAGTGCATACAATGCTTTGACAATACAAATAGTATACATTTCAATTTTACACCAAAGTACTTACTGCAAACCTAATGGAAACAGCTTAGGTTAACTTCCCACATGATTCTGAAATGTCTGCAAATTGTTTCATGCCTCTGTACATAAAGACAAAAAAGTTGATTTCTCAGAGATTAGAGTGTTTTGACATTAAAAGTATTATACATTTGAATTTTACACCAAAGTACTCAGTGCAAACCTAATGGAAACACCTTAGTTCAACTTCCCACATGACTATGAGTAGTTTGATAGTAGTTTCATGCCTCTGCTAATCAAGACAAAAAAGTTCTTTTCTCAGTGCTTCCAATGCTTTGACAATACAAATAGTATACATTTCAATTTTACACCAAAGTACTTAGTGGAAACCTAATGGAAACACCTTAGGTTAATTTCCCACATGATTCTGAGATGACTGAAAGTTGTTTCATGCCTTTAGACATTAAGACAAAAAAGTTGTTATCTCAGTGCATACAATGCTTTGACGTAACAGTAGTATACACTTAAATTGTACTGAAAAGTCCTGACTGCAAACCTAATGGAAACACCTTTGGTTAACTTGCCTCATGATTATGAGCAGTTTGAAAGTTTTTTCATGCCTCTATAAATCAAGACAACAAAGTTGTTATCTCAGTGCATACGACGCTTTGAAAATACAAAGAGTATACATTTCAATTTTACACCAAAGTGCTTACTGCAAACCTAATGGAAACACCTTAGGTTAACTTCCCTCATGATTCTGAAATGTCTGCAAGTTGTTTCATGCCTCTGTACATAAAGACAAAAAAGTTGATTTCTCAGAGAATACAGTGCTTTGACATTAAAAGTATTATACATTTGAATTTTACACCAAAGTACTCAGTGCAAACCTAAACGAAACACCTTAGTTCAACTTCCCACATGATTATCAGTAGTTTGAAAGTAGTTTCATGCCTCTGCTCATCAAGACAAAAAAGTTCTTTTCTCAGTGCTTCCAAAGCTTTGACAATACAAATAGTATACATTTCAATTTTACACCAAAGTACTTAGTGCAAACCTAAAGGAAACACCTTAGGTTAACTTCCCACATGATTCTGAGATGACTGAAAGTTGTTTCATGCCTCTAGACATTAAGACAAAAAAGTTGTTATCTCAGTGCATACAATGCTTTGATGTAACAGTAGTATACACTTCAATTGTCCTGAAAAGTCCTGACTGCAAACCTAATGCAAACACCTTTGGTTACCTTCCAAGATGATTATGAGCAGTTTGAAAGGTGTTTCATGCCTCTATACATCAAGACAACAAAGTTGTTATCTCAGTGCATACAATGCTTTGACAATGCAAATAGTATACACTTCAATTTTACACCAAAGTACATAGTGCAAACCTAATGGAAACACCTTAAGTTAACTTCCCACATGATTCTGAGATGACTGAAAGTTGTTTCATGCCTCTAGACATCAAGACAAAAATGTTGTTATCTGAGTGCATACAATGCTTTGACAATACAAAGAGTATACATTTCAATTTTACACCAAAGTACTTACTGCAAACCTAATGGAAACACCTTAGCTTAACTTCCCACATGATTCTGAAATGTCTGCAAGTTGTTTCATGCCTCTGTACATAAAGACAAAAAGGTTGATTTCTCAGAGATTAGAGTGCTTTGACATTAAAAGTAATATACATTTGAATTTTACACCAAAGTACTTAGTGCAAACCTAATGGAAACGCCTTAGTTCAACTTCCCACATGATGATGAGTAGTTTAAAAGTAGTTTCATGCCTCTGCTCATCAAGACAAAAAAGTTCTTTTCTCAGTGCTTCCAATGCTTTGACAATACAAATAGTATACATTTCAATTTTACACCAAAGAACTTACTGCAAACCTAATGGAAACACCTTAG
This sequence comes from Mobula birostris, assembly GCF_030028105.1. NCBI lineage: Eukaryota > Metazoa > Chordata > Chondrichthyes > Myliobatiformes > Myliobatidae > Mobula > Mobula birostris. Next base: position 48,182 of record NW_027275747.1, read on the forward strand.
GTTAACTTCCCACATGATTCTGAGATGACTGAAAGTTGTTTCATGCCTTTAGACATTAAGACAAAAAAGTTGTTATCTGAGTGCATACAATGCTTTGATGTAACAGTAGTATGCACTTCAATTGTCCTGAAAAGTCCTGACTGCAAACCTAATGCAAACACCTTTGGTTACCTTCCAACATGATTATGAGCAGTTTGAAAGGTGTTTCATGCCTCTATAGATCAAGACAACAAAGTTGTTATCTCAGTGCATACAATGCTTTGACAATACAAATAGTGTACACTTCAATTTTACACCAAAGTACTTAGTGCAAACCTAATGGAAACACCTTAGGTTAACTTCCCACATGATTCTGAGATGACTGAAAGTTGTTTCATGCCTCTAGACATCAAGACAAAAATGTTGTTATCTGAGTGCATACAATGCTTTGACAATACAAAGAGTATACATTTCAATTTTACAACCAAAGTACTTACTGCAAACCTAATGGAAACAGCTTAGGTTAACTTCCCACATGATTCTGAAATGTCTGCAAGTTGTTTCATGCCTCTGTACATAAAGACAAAAAGGTTGATTTCTCAGAGATTAGAGTGCTTTGACATTAAAAGTAATATACATTTGAATTTTACACCAAAGTACTTAGTGCAAACCTAATGGAAACACCTTAGTTCAACTTCCCACATGATTATGAGTAGTTGGTAAGTAGTTTCATGCCTCTGCTCGTCAAGACAAAAATGTTCTTTTCTCAGTGCTTCCAAAGCTTTGACAATACAAATAGTATACATTTCAATTTTACACCAAAGTACTTAGTGCAAACCTAAAGGAAACACATTAGGTTAACTTCCCACATGATTCTGAGATGACTGAAAGTTGTTTCATGCCTCTAGACATGAAGACAAAAAATTGTTATCTCAGTGCATACAATGCTTTGAAAATACAAAGAGTATAACATTTCAATTTTACACCAAAGCACTTACTGAAAACCTAATGGAAACACCTTAGGTTAACTTCCCACATGATTCTGAAATGTCTACAAGTTGTTTCATGCCTCTGTACATAAAGAGAAAAAAGTTGATTTCTCTGAGCATAGAGTGCTTTGACATTAAAAGTATTATACATTTTAAATTTACACCAAACTACTTACTGCAAACCTAATAAAAACATCTTAGGTTAACGTCCCACATGATTATGAGTAGTTTGAAAGGTGTTTCATGCCTCTATACATCAAGACAGCAAAGTTGTTATCTCAGTGTATACAATGCTTTGTCAATACAAATAGTATACATTTCAAATTTACACAAAAGTACTTACTGCAAACCTGATGGAAACACCTTAGGTTAACTTCCCACATGGTTCTGAAATGTCTGCAAGTTGTTTCATGCCTCTGTACATAAAGACAAAAAAGTTGATTTCACAGAGAATAGAGTGCTTTGACATGAAAAGTATTATACATTTGAAATGTACACCAAACTACTTACTGCAAACCTAATAAAAACATCTTAGGTTAACTTCCCACATGATTATGAGTAGTTTGAAAGTAGTTTCATGCCTCTGCTCATCAAGACAAAAAAGTTCTTTTCTCAGTGCTTCCAAAGCTTTGACAATACAAATAGTATACATTTCAATTTTACACCAAAGTACTTAGTGCAAACCTAATGGAAACACCTTAGGTTAACTTCCCACATGACTCTGAGATGACTGAAATTTGTTTCATGCCTCTAGACATCAAGACAAAAAAGTTGTTATCTCAGTGCATACAATGCTTTGACAATACAAAGAGTATACATTTCAATTTTACACCAAAGTACTTACTGCAAACCTAATGGAAACAGCTTAGGTTAACTTCCCACATGATTCTGAAATGTCTGCAGGTTGTTTCATGCCTCTGTACATAAAGACAAAAAAGTTGATTTCTCAGAGATTAGAGTGTTTTGACATTAAAAGTATTATACATTTGAATTTTACACCAAAGTACTTAGTGCAAACCTAATGGAAACACCTTAGTTCAACTTCCCACATGACTATGAGTAGTTTGATAGTAGTTTCATGCCTCTGCTAATCAAGACAAAAAAGTTCTTTTCTCAGTGCTTCCAATGCTTTGACAATACAAATAGTATACATTTCAATTTTACACCAAAGTACTTAGTGGAAACCTAATGGAAACACCTTAGGTTAACTTCCCACATGATTCTGAGATGACTGAAAGTTGTTTCATGCCTTTAGACATTAAGACAAAAAAGTTGTTATCTCAGTGCATACAATGCTTTGACGTAACAGTAGTATACACTTAAATTGTACTGAAAAGTCCTGACTGCAAACCTAATGGAAACACCTTTGGTTAACTTGCCTCATGATTATGAGCAGTTTGAAAGTTTTTTCATGCCTCTATACATCAAGACAACAAAGTTGTTCTCTCAGTGCATAAAATGCCTTGTCAATACAAATAGCATACATTTCAATTTTACACCAAAGTACTTAGTGCAAACCTAATATAAAGACCTTAGGTTAACTTCCCACATATTTCTGAGATGACTGAAAGTTGTTTCATGCCTCTAGACATCAAGACAAAAAAGTTGTTATCTCAGTGCGTACAATGCTTTGAAAATACAAAGAGTATACATTTCAATTTTACACAAAAGTGCTTACTGCAAACCTAATGGAAACACCTTAGATTAACTTCCCTCATGATTCTGAAATGTCTGCAAGTTGTTTCATGCCTCTGTACATAAAGACAAAAAAGTTGATTTCTCAGAGAATAGAGTGCTTTGACATTAAAAGTATTATAGATTTGAATTTTACACCAAAGTACTCAGTGCAAACCTAAACGAAACACTTTAGTTCAACTTCCCACATGATTATGAGTAGTTTGAAAGTAGTTTCATGCCTCTGCTCATCAAGACAAAAAAGTTCTTTTCTCAGTGCTTCCAATGCTTTGACAATACAAATAGTATACATTTCAATTTTACACCAAAGAACTTACTGCAAACCTAATGGAAACACCTTAGGTTAACTTCCCACATGATTCTGAGATGACTGAAAGTTGTTTCATGCCTTTAGACATTAAGACAAAAAAGTTGTTATCTGAGTGCATACAATGCTTTGATGTAACAGTAGTATACACTTCAATTGTCCTGAAAAGTCCTGACTGCAAACCTAATGCAAACACCTTTGGTTACCTTCCAACATGATTATGAGCAGTTTGAAAGGTGTTTCATGCCTCTATAGATCAAGACAACAAAGTTGTTATCTCAGTGCATACAATGCTTTGACAATACAAATAGTGTACACTTCAATTTTACACCAAAGTACTTAGTGCAAACCTAATGGAAACACCTTAGGTTAACTTCCCACATGATTCTGAGATGACTGAAAGTTGTTTCATGCCTCTAGACATCAAGACAAAATGTTGTTATCTGAGTGCATACAATGCTTT
>NW_027275748.1:0-51590 GCF_030028105.1 Mobula birostris
CACCCAAATCCCACTCCCCTCTATCTCTACCAAACTCCACTCCCCTCTATCTTTACCAAACCCCACTCCCCTCTTTCTTTACCAAACCCAACTCCCCTCTATCTTTACCAAACCCCACTTCCCTCTATCTTTACCAAACCCAACTCCCCTCTATCTTTACCAAACCCCACTTCCCTCTATCTTCACCCAAACCCCACTCCCGTCGATCTTTACCAAATCCAACTCCCCTCTATCTTTACCAAACTCTACTCCCCTCTATCTCTACCAAACTCCATTCCCCTCTATCTTTACCCAAACCCCACTCCCCTCTATATTCACTCAAACCCCACTCCCCTCTATCGTCACACAATACCCACTACTCTCTATCTTTACCAAATCCCACTCCCCTCTATCTTTATCAAACCCCACTCCCCTCTATCTTTACCCAAACCCCACACCGCTCTATCTATACCCAAACCCAATACCCTTTATCTTTACCAACCCCACTCCCCTGTATCTTTATCAAACCCCTCTCCCCTCCATCTTTACCAAACACCACTCCCCTCTATCTTCACCCAAACCCCACTCACCACTATCTTTACCAAACCCAACTCCACTCTATCGTTACCAAACCCCACTCTCCTCTATTTTACCCAAACCCCACTCCCCTCTATGTTCTCCCAATCCCCACTCCCCTCTATATTCACCGAAACCCCACTCTCCTCTATCTTTACCAAACCCCACTCCCCTGTATCTTTACCCAAACCCCACTCCCCTCTATATTCACTCAAACCCCACTCCCCTCTATCGTCACACAATACCCACTACTCTCTATCTTTACCAAATCCCACTCCCCTCTATCTTTATCAAACCCCACTCCCCTCTATCTTTACCCAAACCCCACACCGCTCTATCTATACCCAAACCCAATACCCTTTATCTTTACCAACCCCACTCCCCTGTATCTTTATCAAACCCCTCTCCCCTCCATCTTTACCAAACACCACTCCCCTCTATCTTCACCCAAACCCCACTCACCACTATCTTTACCAAACCCAACTCCACTCTATCGTTACCAAACCCCACTCTCCTCTATTTTACCCAAACCCCACTCCCCTCTATGTTCTCCCAATCCCCACTCCCCTCTATATTCACCGAAACCCCACTCTCCTCTATCTTTACCAAACCCCACTCCCCTGTATCTTTATCCAAACCCCACACCCATCTACCTTTACCAAATCCCACTCCCCTCTATCTTTATCAAACCCCACTCCCCTCTATCTTTACCCAAACCCCACACCGCTCTATCTATACCCAAACCCAATACCCTTTATCTTTACCAAACCCCACTCCCCTGTATCTTTATCAAACCCCTCTCCCCTCCATCTTTACCAAACCCCACTCCCCTCTATCTTCACCCAAACCCCACTCACCACTATCTTTACCAAACCCAACTCCACTCTATCGTTACCAAACCCCACTCTCCTCTATTTTACCCAAACCCCACTCCCCTCTATGTTCTCCCAATCCCACTCCCCTCTATATTCACCGAAACCCCACTCTCCTCTATCTTTACCAAACCCCACTCCCCTGTATCTTTATCCAAACCCCACACCCATCTACCTTTACCAAACCCCACTCCCCTCTATCTTCACCCAAATCCCACTCCCCTCTATCTTCACACAAACCCCACTCCCCTCTATCTTTACCCAAACTCCACTCCCCTCTATCTTTACCAAAATCCCACTCCACTCTATCTTAAACCAAACCCCACTCCCCTCTGTCTTTACCGAAACCCCACACACGTCTATCTATACCCAAACTCAATCCCCTTTATCTTTACCAACCCCACTCCCCTCTATCTTTATCAAACCCCATTCCCCTCGATCTTTACCAAACCCCACTCCCCTCTATCTTCACTGAAACCCCACTTACCACTAACTTTAACAAACCCCACTCCCCTCTATCTTTAACAAACCCCACTCTCCTATATCATTACCCAAACCCCACTCCCTTCTATCTTTACCAAACTCGACTCCCCTCTATCTTCAACCAAACCCCAGTCCCGTCTATCTTTACCAAACCCCACTCCCCTCTATCTTCAACCAAACCCCAGTCCCGTCTATCTTTACCAAACCCCACTCCCCTCTATCTTCACCCAAACCCCACTCCCCTCTATCTTAACCCAGAGCGCGCTCCCCTCTTTCACCCAAACTCCACTGCTCTCTATCTTTACCAAACTCCACCCCCCTCTATCTTTACGAAACCCGATTCGCCTCTATCTTTAACCAAATCCCACTCCCCTCTATCTTTAAGAAAACCCACTCCCCTCTATCTTCACCCAAACCCTACTCCCCTCTACCTTTACCTAAACTCTACTCCCCTCCATCTTCACCCAAACCCTACTCCCCTCTACCATGACCCAAACTCCACTCCCCTCTATATTCACCCAAACCCCACTCCCCACTATCTACACCCAAACCCCACTCCTCTCTATCTTTACCCAAACCCCACTCCCCTGTATCTATACCCAAACCCAATCCCCTTTATCTTTGCCAAACCCCACTCCCCTATATCTTTATCAAACGCCACTCCCCTCTATCTTTAACCAAACCCCACTCCCCTCTATCTTAACGAAACCCACTCCCCTCTATCTTCACCCAAACCCCACTCCCCTCTATCTTTATCAAACCCCATTCCCCTCTATCTTTGCCAAACCCCACTCCCCTCTATCTTCACCCAAACCCCACTCACCACTAACTTTACCAAACCCCACTCCCCTCTATCTTTACCAAACCCCACTCCCCTATTTCTTTACCCAAACCCCACTCCCTTCTATCTTTACCAAACCCGACTCCCCTCCATCTTCACCCAAACCCCACTCCCGTCTATCTTTACCAAACCCCACTCCCCTCTATTTTTACCAAACCCCACTCTCTTCTATCTTTACCCAAACCACACTCGCCTCCATGTTCCCCCAAACCACACTCCCCTCTATCTTCACCCAAACTCCACTCCGCTCTATCTTTAACAAACCCCACACCCCTTTATCTTCACCCAAGCCCCACTCCCCTCTATCTTTACTAAATCCCTCTCCCCTCTATCTTTATCAAATGCCACTCCCCTCTATCTTAACGAAACCCACTCCCCTCTATTTTCACCCAAACCCCACTCACCTCTATTTTTACCAAACCCCACTCCCGTCTATCTTTACCAAAATCCAACTCCACTCTATCTTAAAGAAAACCACACTCCCCTCTGTCTTTACCCAAACCCCACACACCTCTATCTATACCCAAACTCAATCCCCTTTATCTTTACCAACCCCACTCCCCTCTATCTTTATCAAACCCCATTCCCCTCTATCTTTACCAAACCAAACTCCCATCTATCTTCACCCAAACCCCACTCACCACTAACTTTACCAAACCCCACTCCCCTCCATCTTTACCCAAACCCCACTCCCCTCTATCTTAACCCAGACCGCACTCCCCTCTTTCAGCCATACTCCACTCCTCTCTATCTTTACCAAACTCCATTCCCTCTATCTATACAAAAACCCCTCTCCCCTCTATCTTCACCCAAACCCCACTCCACTCTATCTTTACCAAATCCCACTCCCCTCTATCTTTATCAAACCCACTCCCTTCTATCTTTACCAAGCCCCACTCCCATCTGTCTTTACCCAAACAACACACCCTTCTATCTATAGAAAACCCAACTACCGTGTCTATATCCAAAACCCACTCACCACTATCTTTAACAAACCCACTTCCCTCTATCTTCACCCAAACCCCACTCACCTCTATCTTTACCAAAACCCCACTCCCCTCTTTCTTTCCCAAACCCCACTCCCCTCTATCTTTACCAAACCCCACTGCCCTCTATCTTTACCCAAACCCCACTCCCCTGTATATATACCCAAACCCAATCCCCTTTATTTTTGCCAAACCCCACTCCCCTATATCTTTATCAAACGCCACTCCCCTCTATCTTTACCCAAACCCCACTCCCCTCTATCTTCAGCCAAACCCCACTCTCCTCTATCTTAACGAAACCCACTCCCCTCTATCTTCACCCAAACCCCACTACGCTCTATCTTTACCAAACCCACTCCCCTCTATCTTCACCCAAACCCCACTCCACTCTATCTTTACCAAATCCCACTCCCCTCTATTTTATTCAAACCCACTCCCTTCTATCTTTACCAAACCCCACTCCCATCTGTCTTTACCCAAACAACACACCCCTCTATCTTTAGAAAACCCAGCTACCGTGTCTATATCCAAAACCCACTCACCACTATCTTTAACAAAACCACTCCCTGCTATCTTTACCAAATCCAACTCCCCTCTATCTTTACCAAATCCATCTCCCCTCTATCTCTACCAAACCCCACTCCCTTCTATCTTTACCCAAACCCCACTCCCCTCTATGTTCACCCAAACCCCACTCCCCTCTATCTTCACACAATACCCACTCCCCTCTATCTTTACCAAATCCCACTCCCCTCTATCTTTATCAAACCCACTCCCCTCTATCATTACCAAACCCCAGCCCCCTCTCTCCTTACCCAAATCCCACTCCCCTCTATCTTTATCAAACCCCATTCCCCTCTATCTTTACCAAACCCCATTCACCACGAACTTTACCAAACCCCACTCCCCTCTATCATTACCAAACCCCACTCCCCTATTTCTTTACCCAAACCCCACTCCCTTCTATCTTTACCAAACCCGACTCCCCTCCATCTTCACCCAAACCCCACTCCCGTCTATCTTTACCAAACCCCACTCCCCTCTCTCTTTACCAAACCCCACTCCCCTATATCATTACCCAAACCCCACTCCCTTCTATCTTTACCAAACCCGACTCCCCTCTATGTTCACCCAAACCCCACTCCCGTCTATCTTTCCCAAACCCCACTCCCCTCTATCTTTACCAAACCCCAGTCCCCTCTATCTTCACCCAAACCCCACTCCACTCTATCTTTACCAAACCCCACTACCCTCTATCTTCACCCAAACCCCACTCCCCTCTATCTTTACTAAATCCCTCTCCCCTCTATCTTTACCAAACCCCGCTCCCTTCTATCTTTACCAAACCCCACTCCCCTCTATGTTCACCCAAACCCACTCCCCTCTATCTTCAACCAAACCCCACTCCTCTCTATATTCACCCAAACCCCACTCCCCTCTATCTTTACTCAAACCCCACTCCCCTCTATCCTAACGAAACCCCACTCCCCTCTATCTTTACCCAAAACCCACTCCCCTCTATCTTCACCCAAACCCCACTCCCCTCTAGCTTAACCCAGACCGCACTCCCCTCTATCTTAACCCAGAGCGCGCTCCCCTCTTTCACCCAAACTCCACTGCTCTCTATCTTTACCAAACTCCACCCCCCTCTATCTTTACGAAACCCGATTCGCCTCTATCTTTAACCAAATCCCACTCCCCTCTATCTTTAAGAAAACCCACTCCCCTCTATCTTCACCCAAACCCTACTCCCCTCTACCTTTAACTAAACTCTACTCCCCTCTATCTTCACCCAAACCCTACTCCCCTCTACCATGACCCAAACTCCACTCCCCTCTATATTCACCCAAACCCCACTCCCCACTATCTACACCCAAACCCCACTCCTCTCTATCTTTACCCAAACCCCACTCCCCTGTATCTATACCCAAACCCAATCCCCTTTATCTTTGCCAAACCCCACTCCCCTATATCTTTATCAAACACCACTCCCCTCTATCTTTAACCAAACCCCACTCCCCTCTATCTTAACGAAACCCACTCCCCTCTATCTTCACCCAAACCCCACTCCCCTCTATCTTTATCAAACCCCATTCCCCTCTATCTTTGCCAAACCCCACTCCCCTCTATCTTCACCCAAACCCCACTCACCACTAACTTTACCAAACCCCACTCCCCTCTATCTTTACCAAACCCCACTCCCCTATTTCTTTACCCAAACCCCACTCCCTTCTATCTTTACCAAACCCGACTCCCCTCCATCTTCACCCAAACCCCACTCCCGTCTATCTTTACCAAACCCCACTCCCCTCTATTTTTACCAAACCCCACTCTCTTCTATCTTTACCCAAACCACACTCGCCTCCATGTTCCCCCAAACCACACTCCCCTCTATCTTCACCCAAACTCCACTCCGCTCTATCTTTAACAAACCCCACACCCCTTTATCTTCACCCAAGCCCCACTCCCCTCTATCTTTACTAAATCCCTCTCCCCTCTATCTTTATCAAACGCCACTCCCCTCTATCTTAACGAAACCCACTCCCCTCTATTTTCACCCAAACCCCACTCACCTCTATTTTTACCAAACCCCACTCCCGTCTATCTTTACCAAAATCCAACTCCACTCTATCTTAAAGAAAACCACACTCCCCTCTGTCTTTACCCAAACCCCACACACCTCTATCTATACCCAAACTCAATCCCCTTTATCTTTACCAACCCCACTCCCCTCTATCTTTATCAAACCCCATTCCCCTCTATCTTTACCAAACCAAACTCCCATCTATCTTCACCCAAACCCCACTCACCACTAACTTTACCAAACCCCACTCCCCTCCATCTTTACCCAAACCCCACTCCCCTCTATCTTAACCCAGACCGCACTCCCCTCTTTCAGCCATACTCCACTCCTCTCTATCTTTACCAAACTCCATTCCCTCTATCTATACAAAAACCCCTCTCCCCTCTATCTTCACCCAAACCCCACTCCACTCTATCTTTACCAAATCCCACTCCCCTCTATCTTTATCAAACCCACTCCCTTCTATCTTTACCAAGCCCCACTCCCATCTGTCTTTACCCAAACAACACACCCTTCTATCTATAGAAAACCCAACTACCGTGTGTATATCCAAAACCCACTCACCACTATCTTTAACAAACCCACTTCCCTCTATCTTCACCCAAACCCCACTCACCTCTATCTTTACCAAAACCCCACTCCCCTCTTTCTTTCCCAAACCCCACTCCCCTCTATCTTTACCAAACCCCACTGCCCTCTATCTTTACCCAAACCCCACTCCCCTGTATCTATACCCAAACCCAATCCCCTTTATTTTTGCCAAACCCCACTCCCCTATATCTTTATCAAACGCCACTCCCCTCTATCTTTACCCAAACCCCACTCCCCTCTATCTTCAGCCAAACCCCACTCTCCTCTATCTTAACGAAACCCACTCCCCTCTATCTTCACCCAAACCCCACTACGCTCTATCTTTACCAAACCCACTCCCCTCTATCTTCACCCAAACCCCACTCCACTCTATCTTTACCAAATCCCACTCCCCTCTATTTTATTCAAACCCACTCCCTTCTATCTTTACCAAACCCCACTCCCATCTGTCTTTACCCAAACAACACACCCCTCTATCTTTAGAAAACCCAGCTACCGTGTCTATATCCAAAACCCACTCACCACTATCTTTAACAAAACCACTCCCTGCTATCTTTACCAAATCCAACTCCCCTCTATCTTTACCAAATCCATCTCCCCTCTATCTCTACCAAACCCCACTCCCTTCTATCTTTACCCAAACCCCACTCCCCTCTATGTTCACCCAAACCCCACTCCCCTCTATCTTCACACAATACCCACTCCCCTCTATCTTTACCAAATCCCACTCCCCTCTATCTTTATCAAACCCACTCCCCTCTATCATTACCAAACCCCAGCCCCCTCTCTCCTTACCCAAACCCCACTCCCCTCTATCTTTATCAAACCCCATTCCCCTCTATCTTTACCAAACCCCATTCACCACGAACTTTACCAAACCCCACTCCCCTCTATCATTACCAAACCCCACTCCCCTATTTCTTTACCCAAACCCCACTCCCTTCTATCTTTACCAAACCCGACTCCCCTCCATCTTCACCCAAACCCCACTCCCGTCTATCTTTACCAAACCCCACTCCCCTCTCTCTTTACCAAACCCCACTCCCCTATATCATTACCCAAACCCCACTCCCTTCTATCTTTACCAAACCCGACTCCCCTCTATGTTCACCCAAACCCCACTCCCGTCTATCTTTCCCAAACCCCACTCCCCTCTATCTTTACCAAACCCCAGTCCCCTCTATCTTCACCCGAACCCCACTCCACTCTATCTTTACCAAACCCCACTACCCTCTATCTTCACCCAAACCCCACTCCCCTCTATCTTTACTAAATCCCTCTCCCCTCTATCTTTACCAAACCCCGCTCCCTTCTATCTTTACCAAACCCCACTCCCCTCTATGTTCACCCAAACCCACTCCCCTCTATCTTCAACCAAACCCCACTCCTCTCTATATTCACCCAAACCCCACTCCCCTCTATCTTTACTCAAACCCCACTCCCCTCTATCCTAACGAAACCCCACTCCCCTCTATCTTTACCCAAAACCCACTCCCCTCTATCTTCACCCAAACCCCACTCCCCTCTAGCTTAACCCAGACCGCACTCCCCTCTATCTTAACCCAGAGCGCGCTCCCCTCTTTCACCCAAACTCCACTGCTCTCTATCTTTACCAAACTCCACCCCCCTCTATCTTTACGAAACCCGATTCGCCTCTATCTTTAACCAAATCCCACTCCCCTCTATCTTTAAGAAAACCCACTCCCCTCTATCTTCACCCAAACCCTACTCCCCTCTACCTTTACCTAAACTCTACTCCCCTCCATCTTCACCCAAACCCTACTCCCCTCTACCATGACCCAAACTCCACTCCCCTCTATATTCACCCAAACCCCACTCCCCACTATCTACACCCAAACCCCACTCCTCTCTATCTTTACCCAAACCCCACTCCCCTGTATCTATACCCAAACCCAATCCCCTTTATCTTTGCCAAACCCCACTCCCCTATATCTTTATCAAACGCCACTCCCCTCTATCTTTAACCAAACCCCACTACCCTCTATCTTAACGAAACCCACTCCCCTCTATCTTCACCCAAACCCCACTCCCCTCTATCTTTATCAAACCCCATTCCCCTCTATCTTTGCCAAACCCCACTCCCCTCTATCTTCACCCAAACCCCACTCACCACTAACTTTACCAAACCCCACTCCCCTCTATCTTTACCAAACCCCACTCCCCTATTTCTTTACCCAAACCCCACTCCCTTCTATCTTTACCAAACCCGACTCCCCTCCATCTTCACCCAAACCCCACTCCCGTCTATCTTTACCAAACCCCACTCCCCTCTATTTTTACCAAACCCCACTCTCTTCTATCTTTACCCAAACCACACTCGCCTCCATGTTCCCCCAAACCACACTCCCCTCTATCTTCACCCAAACTCCACTCCGCTCTATCTTTAACAAACCCCACACCCCTTTATCTTCAACCAAGCCCCACTCCCCTCTATCTTTACTAAATCCCTCTCCCCTCTATCTTTATCAAATGCCACTCCCCTCTATCTTAACGAAACCCACTCCCCTCTATTTTCACCCAAACCCCACTCACCACTAACTTTACCAAACCCCACTCCCCTCCATCTTTACCCAAACCCCACTCCCCTCTATCTTAACCCAGACCGCACTCCCCTCTTTCAGCCATACTCCACTCCTCTCTATCTTTACCAAACTCCATTCCCTCTATCTATACAAAAACCCCTCTCCCCTCTATCTTCACCCAAACCCCACTCCACTCTATCTTTACCAAATCCCACTCCCCTCTATCTTTATCAAACCCACTCCCTTCTATCTTTACCAAGCCCCACTCCCATCTGTCTTTACCCAAACAACACACCCTTCTATCTATAGAAAACCCAACTACCGTGTCTATATCCAAAACCCACTCACCACTATCTTTAACAAACCCACTTCCCTCTATCTTCACCCAAACCCCACTCACCTCTATCTTTACCAAAACCCCACTCCCCTCTTTCTTTCCCAAACCCCACTCCCCTCTATCTTTACCAAACCCCACTGCCCTCTATCTTTACCCAAACCCCACTCCCCTGTATCTATACCCAAACCCAATCCCCTTTATTTTTGCCAAACCCCACTCCCCTATATCTTTATCAAACGCCACTCCCCTCTATCTTTACCCAAACCCCACTCCCCTCTATCTTCAGCCAAACCCCACTCTCCTCTATCTTAACGAAACCCACTCCCCTCTATCTTCACCCAAACCCCACTACGCTCTATCTTTACCAAACCCACTCCCCTCTATCTTCACCCAAACCCCACTCCACTCTATCTTTACCAAATCCCACTCCCCTCTATTTTATTCAAACCCACTCCCTTCTATCTTTACCAAACCCCACTCCCATCTGTCTTTACCCAAACAACACACCCCTCTATCTTTAGAAAACCCAGCTACCGTGTCTATATCCAAAACCCACTCACCACTATCTTTAACAAAACCACTCCCTGCTATCTTTACCAAATCCAACTCCCCTCTATCTTTACCAAATCCATCTCCCCTCTATCTCTACCAAACCCCACTCCCTTCTATCTTTACCCAAACCCCACTCCCCTCTATGTTCACCCAAACCCCACTCCCCTCTATCTTCACACAATACCCACTCCCCTCTATCTTTACCAAATCCCACTCCCCTCTATCTTTATCAAACCCACTCCCCTCTATCATTACCAAACCCCAGCCCCCTCTCTCCTTACCCAAACCCCACTCCCCTCTATCTTTATCAAACCCCATTCCCCTCTATCTTTACCAAACCCCATTCACCACGAACTTTACCAAACCCCACTCCCCTCTATCATTACCAAACCCCACTCCCCTATTTCTTTACCCAAACCCCACTCCCTTCTATCTTTACCAAACCCGACTCCCCTCCATCTTCACCCAAACCCCACTCCCGTCTATCTTTACCAAACCCCACTCCCCTCTCTCTTTACCAAACCCCACTCCCCTATATCATTACCCAAACCCCACTCCACTCTATCTTTACCAAACCCCACTACCCTCTATCTTCACCCAAACCCCACTCCCCTCTATCTTTACTAAATCCCTCTCCCCTCTATCTTTACCAAACCCCGCTCCCTTCTATCTTTACCAAACCCCACTCCCCTCTATGTTCACCCAAACCCACTCCCCTCTATCTTCAACCAAACCCCACTCCTCTCTATATTCACCCAAACCCCACTCCCCTCTATCTTTACTCAAACCCCACTCCCCTCTATCCTAACGAAACCCCACTCCCCTCTATCTTTACCCAAAACCCACTCCCCTCTATCTTCACCCAAACCCCACTCCCCTCTAGCTTAACCCAGACCGCACTCCCCTCTATCTTAACCCAGACCGCGCTCCCCTCTTTCACCCAAACTCCACTGCTCTCTATCTTTACCAAACTCCACCCCCCTCTATCTTTACGAAACCCCATTTGCCTCTATCTTTAACCAAATCCCACTCCCCTCTATCTTTACGAAAACCCACTCCCCTCTATCTTCACCCAAACCCTACTCCCCTCTACCTTTACCTAAACTCTACTCCCCTCTATCTTCACCCAAACCCTACTCCCCTCTACCATGACCCAAACTCCACTCCCCTCAATATTCACCCAAACCCCACTCCCCACTATCTACACCCAAACCCCACTCCCCTCTATCTTTACCAAACCCCACTCCTCTCTATCTTTACCAAACCCCACTGCCCTCTATCTTTACCCAAACCCCACTCTCCTATATCTATACCCAAACCCAATCCCCTTTATCTTTGCGAAACCCCACTCCCCTCTATCTTTATCAAACGCCACTCCCGTCTATCTTTACCCAAACTGCACTCCCCTCTATCTTAACGAAACCCACTCCCCTCTATTTTCACCCAAACCCCACTCACCTCTATTTTTAACAAACCCCTCTCCCGTCTATGTTTACCAAAATCCCACTCCACTTATCTTAAACCAAACCCCACTCCCCTCTGTCTTTACCCAAACACCACACACCATTATCTATACCCAAACTCAATCCCCTTTATCTTTACCAACCCCACTCCCCTCTATCTTTATCAAACGCCACTCCCCTCTATCTTTACCCAAACCCTACTCCCCTCTATCTTAACGAAACCCACTCCCCTCTATTTTCACCCAAACCCCACTCACCTCTATCTTTACCAAACCCCACTCCCCTCTATCTTCACCCAAACCCCACTCACCACTAACTTTACCAAACCCGACTCCCCTCTGTCTTCACCCAAACCCCACTCCCGTCTATCTTTACCAAACCGCACTCCCCTCTACCTTTACCAAACCCCGCTCCCCTCTATATTCACCCAAACCCTAGTCCCCTCTATCTTTACCAAATCCCTCTCCCCTCTTTCTTTACCAAACCCCACTCCCCTCTATCTTCATCAAACCCCACTCCCCTCTATCTTTACCCAAACCCCACTCCCCTCTATACTAACGAAACCCCACTCCGCTCTATCTTTACCCAAACTGCACTCCCCTCTATCTTCACCCAAACCCCACTTACCTCTATCTTTACCAAACCCCACTCCTGTCTATCTTTACCAAACCCGACTCCACTCTATCTTTACCGAAACGCCACTCCCCTCTATCTTTACCAAACCCGACTCCCCTCTATCTTCACCCAAACCCCATTCCCGTCTATCTTTACCACCAAACCCCACTCTCCTCTATCTTTACCCAAACCCTACTCCCATCTATGTTCCCCCAAACCCCACTCGGCTCTATCATTACCAAACCCCACTCCCCTCTAACTTTATCAAACACCACTCCCTTCTATCTTTACTCAAACACCACTCCGCTCTATCCTAACGAAACCCCACTCCCCTCTATCTTTACCCAAACCCCACTCCCCTCTATGTTCATCCAAACCTCTCTCACCTCTATCTTTACCAAACCCCACTCCCGTCTATCTTTACCAAACCCCACTCCACTCTATCTTTACCCAAACGCCACTCCCCTATCTTTACCCAAACCCCACTCCCATCTATCTTTACCAAACCCCACTCCCCTCTATCTTCACCAAACCCCACTCCCCTCTATCTTTACCAAACGCCACTCTCCTCTATCTTTACCAAATCCCCCTCCCCTCTATCTTTACCTAAACCCCACTCCCCTCTATGTTCACCCAAACCCCACTCCCCCCTATCTTCACCCAAATCCCACTCCCCTCTATCTTTACCAAACCCCACTCCCCTCTATCTTTACCAAATCCCACTCCCCTCTATCTTTACCAAACTCTACTCCCCTCTATCTCTAACAAACTCCACTCCCCTCTATCTTTACCAAACCCCACTCCCCTCTATCTCTACCAAACTCCATTCCCCTCTCTCTTTACCCAAACCCCACTCCCCTCTATATTCACTCAAACCACACTCCCCTCTATCTTCACACAATACCCACTACTCTCTCTCTTTACCAAATCCCACTCCCCTCTATCTTTACCCAAACCGCACTCCCCTCTATCTATACCCAAACCCAATCCCCTTTATCTTTACCAAACCCCACTCCCCTGTATCTTTATCAAACCCATCTCCCCTCCATCTTTACCAAACCCCACTCCCCTCTATCTTCAACCAAACCCCACCCACCACTATCTTTACCAAACCCAACTCCACTCTATCTTTACCAAACCCCACTCTCCTCTATTTTACCCAAACCCAACTCCCCTCTATGTTCTCCCAAACCCCACTCCACTCTGTCTTTACCAAATCCCACTCCCCTCTTTCTTTATCAAACCCACTCCCTTCAATCTTTACCAAACCCCACTCCCATCTATCTTCACCCAAACCCCACTCCGCTCTATCTTTACCAAACCCCACTCCGCTCTATCTTCACCCAAACCCCACTCCACTCTGTCTTTACCAAATCCCTCTCCCCTCTTTATTTATCAAACCCACTCCCTTCTATCTTTACCATACCTCACTCCCATCTGTCTTTACCCAAACAACACACCCCTCTATCTTTAGAAAACCCAACTACCGTGTCTATATCCAAAACCCACTCACCACTATCTTTAACAAACCCACTCCCCTCTATCTTTACCAAGTCCAACTCCCCTCTATCTTTACCAAATCCAACTCCCCTCTATATCTACCAAACCCCACTCCCCTCTATCTTTACCCAAACCCCACTCCCCTCTATTTTCACCCAAACCCCACTCCCCTCTATCTTCACACAATACCCACTCCCCTCTATCTTTACCAAATCCCACTCCCCTCTATCTTTATCAAACCCACTCCCCTCTATCATTACCAAACCCCAGCCCCCTCTCTCTTTACCCAAACCCCACTGCCCTCTATCTATACCCAAACCCAATCCCCTTTATCTTTACCAAACCCCACTCCCCTCTATCTTTATCAAACCCCATTCCCCTCCATCTTTACCAAACCCAACTCCCCTCGATCTTCACTCAAACCCCACTCCCCTATTTCTTTACCCAAACCACACTCCCTTCTATCTTTACCAAACCCGACACCCCTCCATCTTCACCCAAACCCCACTCCCGTCTATCTTTACCAACCCCACTCCCCTCTATCTTTACCAAACCCCACTCTCTTCCATCTTTACCCAAACCACACTCGCCTCTATGTTCCCCCAAACCACACTCCCCTCTATCTTCACCCAAACCCCAGTCCGCTCTATCTTTACCATACCCCACTCCCCTCTATCTTCACCCAAACCCCACTCTCCTCTATCTTAACCCAGACCGCACTCCCCTCTTTCACCCAAACCCCACTCCCCTCTATCTTAACCCAGACCGCACTCCCCTCTTTCACCCAAACTCCACTCCTCTCTATCTTTACCAAACTCCACCCCCCTCTATCTTTACGAAACCCCATTCGCCTCTATCTTTAACCAAATCCCACTCCCCTCTATCTTTACGAAAACCCACTCCCCTCTATCTTTACCAAACCCCACTCCCCTCTATCTTTACCAAAGCCCACTCCCCTCTATCTTCACCCAAACCCCACTCCCCTCTATCTTTACCAAACGCCACTCTCCTCTATCTTTATCAAACCCACTCCCTTCTATCTTTACCAAGCCCCACTCCCATCTGTCTTTACCCAAACAACACACCCTTCTATCTATAGAAAACCCAACTACCGTGTCTATATCCAAAACCCACTCACCACTATCTTTAACAAACCCACTTCCCTCTATCTTCACCCAAACCCCACTCACCTCTATCTTTACCAAAACCCCACTCCCCTCTTTCTTTCCCAAACCCCACTCCCCTCTATCTTTACCAAACCCCACTGCCCTCTATCTTTACCCAAACCCCACTCCCCTGTATATATACCCAAACCCAATCCCCTTTATTTTTGCCAAACCCCACTCCCCTATATCTTTATCAAACGCCACTCCCCTCTATCTTTACCCAAACCCCACTCCCCTCTATCTTCAGCCAAACCCCACTCTCCTCTATCTTAACGAAACCCACTCCCCTCTATCTTCACCCAAACCCCACTACGCTCTATCTTTACCAAACCCACTCCCCTCTATCTTCACCCAAACCCCACTCCACTCTATCTTTACCAAATCCCACTCCCCTCTATTTTATTCAAACCCACTCCCTTCTATCTTTACCAAACCCCACTCCCATCTGTCTTTACCCAAACAACACACCCCTCTATCTTTAGAAAACCCAGCTACCGTGTCTATATCCAAAACCCACTCACCACTATCTTTAACAAAACCACTCCCTGCTATCTTTACCAAATCCAACTCCCCTCTATCTTTACCAAATCCATCTCCCCTCTATCTCTACCAAACCCCACTCCCTTCTATCTTTACCCAAACCCCACTCCCCTCTATGTTCACCCAAACCCCACTCCCCTCTATCTTCACACAATACCCACTCCCCTCTATCTTTACCAAATCCCACTCCCCTCTATCTTTATCAAACCCACTCCCCTCTATCATTACCAAACCCCAGCCCCCTCTCTCCTTACCCAAATCCCACTCCCCTCTATCTTTATCAAACCCCATTCCCCTCTATCTTTACCAAACCCCATTCACCACGAACTTTACCAAACCCCACTCCCCTCTATCATTACCAAACCCCACTCCCCTATTTCTTTACCCAAACCCCACTCCCTTCTATCTTTACCAAACCCGACTCCCCTCCATCTTCACCCAAACCCCACTCCCGTCTATCTTTACCAAACCCCACTCCCCTCTCTCTTTACCAAACCCCACTCCCCTATATCATTACCCAAACCCCACTCCCTTCTATCTTTACCAAACCCGACTCCCCTCTATGTTCACCCAAACCCCACTCCCGTCTATCTTTCCCAAACCCCACTCCCCTCTATCTTTACCAAACCCCAGTCCCCTCTATCTTCACCCAAACCCCACTCCACTCTATCTTTACCAAACCCCACTACCCTCTATCTTCACCCAAACCCCACTCCCCTCTATCTTTACTAAATCCCTCTCCCCTCTATCTTTACCAAACCCCGCTCCCTTCTATCTTTACCAAACCCCACTCCCCTCTATGTTCACCCAAACCCACTCCCCTCTATCTTCAACCAAACCCCACTCCTCTCTATATTCACCCAAACCCCACTCCCCTCTATCTTTACTCAAACCCCACTCCCCTCTATCCTAACGAAACCCCACTCCCCTCTATCTTTACCCAAAACCCACTCCCCTCTATCTTCACCCAAACCCCACTCCCCTCTAGCTTAACCCAGACCGCACTCCCCTCTATCTTAACCCAGACCGCGCTCCCCTCTTTCACCCAAACTCCACTGCTCTCTATCTTTACCAAACTCCACCCCCCTCTATCTTTACGAAACCCCATTTGCCTCTATCTTTAACCAAATCCCACTCCCCTCTATCTTTACGAAAACCCACTCCCCTCTATCTTCACCCAAACCCTACTCCCCTCTACCTTTACCTAAACTCTACTCCCCTCTATCTTCACCCAAACCCTACTCCCCTCTACCATGACCCAAACTCCACTCCCCTCAATATTCACCCAAACCCCACTCCCCACTATCTACACCCAAACCCCACTCCCCTCTATCTTTACCAAACCCCACTCCTCTCTATCTTTACCAAACCCCACTGCCCTCTATCTTTACCCAAACCCCACTCTCCTATATCTATACCCAAACCCAATCCCCTTTATCTTTGCGAAACCCCACTCCCCTCTATCTTTATCAAACGCCACTCCCGTCTATCTTTACCCAAACTGCACTCCCCTCTATCTTAACGAAACCCACTCCCCTCTATTTTCACCCAAACCCCACTCACCTCTATTTTTAACAAACCCCTCTCCCGTCTATGTTTACCAAAATCCCACTCCACTTATCTTAAACCAAACCCCACTCCCCTCTGTCTTTACCCAAACACCACACACCATTATCTATACCCAAACTCAATCCCCTTTATCTTTACCAACCCCACTCCCCTCTATCTTTATCAAACGCCACTCCCCTCTATCTTTACCCAAACCCTACTCCCCTCTATCTTAACGAAACCCACTCCCCTCTATTTTCACCCAAACCCCACTCACCTCTATCTTTACCAAACCCCACTCCCCTCTATCTTCACCCAAACCCCACTCCCGTCTATCTTTACCAAACCGCACTCCCCTCTACCTTTACCAAACCCCGCTCCCCTCTATATTCACCCAAACCCTAGTCCCCTCTATCTTTACCAAATCCCTCTCCCCTCTTTCTTTACCAAACCCCACTCCCCTCTATCTTCATCAAACCCCACTCCCCTCTATCTTTACCCAAACCCCACTCCCCTCTATACTAACGAAACCCCACTCCGCTCTATCTTTACCCAAACTGCACTCCCCTCTATCTTCACCCAAACCCCACTTACCTCTATCTTTACCAAACCCCACTCCTGTCTATCTTTACCAAACCCGACTCCACTCTATCTTTACCGAAACGCCACTCCCCTCTATCTTTACCAAACCCGACTCCCCTCTATCTTCACCCAAACCCCATTCCCGTCTATCTTTACCACCAAACCCCACTCTCCTCTATCTTTACCCAAACCCTACTCCCATCTATGTTCCCCCAAACCCCACTCGGCTCTATCATTACCAAACCCCACTCCCCTCTAACTTTATCAAACACCACTCCCTTCTATCTTTACTCAAACACCACTCCGCTCTATCCTAACGAAACCCCACTCCCCTCTATCTTTACCCAAACCCCACTCCCCTCTATGTTCATCCAAACCTCTCTCACCTCTATCTTTACCAAACCCCACTCCCGTCTATCTTTACCAAACCCCACTCCACTCTATCTTTACCCAAACGCCACTCCCCTATCTTTACCCAAACCCCACTCCCATCTATCTTTACCAAACCCCACTCCCCTCTATCTTCACCAAACCCCACTCCCCTCTATCTTTACCAAACGCCACTCTCCTCTATCTTTACCAAATCCCCCTCCCCTCTATCTTTACCTAAACCCCACTCCCCTCTATGTTCACCCAAACCCCACTCCCCCCTATCTTCACCCAAATCCCACTCCCCTCTATCTTTACCAAACCCCACTCCCCTCTATCTTTACCAAATCCCACTCCCCTCTATCTTTACCAAACTCTACTCCCCTCTATCTCTAACAAACTCCACTCCCCTCTATCTTTACCAAACCCCACTCCCCTCTATCTCTACCAAACTCCATTCCCCTCTCTCTTTACCCAAACCCCACTCCCCTCTATATTCACTCAAACCACACTCCCCTCTATCTTCACACAATACCCACTACTCTCTCTCTTTACCAAATCCCACTCCCCTCTATCTTTACCCAAACCGCACTCCCCTCTATCTATACCCAAACCCAATCCCCTTTATCTTTACCAAACCCCACTCCCCTGTATCTTTATCAAACCCATCTCCCCTCCATCTTTACCAAACCCCACTCCCCTCTATCTTCAACCAAACCCCACCCACCACTATCTTTACCAAACCCAACTCCACTCTATCTTTACCAAACCCCACTCTCCTCTATTTTACCCAAACCCAACTCCCCTCTATGTTCTCCCAAACCCCACTCCACTCTGTCTTTACCAAATCCCACTCCCCTCTTTCTTTATCAAACCCACTCCCTTCAATCTTTACCAAACCCCACTCCCATCTATCTTCACCCAAACCCCACTCCGCTCTATCTTTACCAAACCCCACTCCGCTCTATCTTCACCCAAACCCCACTCCACTCTGTCTTTACCAAATCCCTCTCCCCTCTTTATTTATCAAACCCACTCCCTTCTATCTTTACCATACCTCACTCCCATCTGTCTTTACCCAAACAACACACCCCTCTATCTTTAGAAAACCCAACTACCGTGTCTATATCCAAAACCCACTCACCACTATCTTTAACAAACCCACTCCCCTCTATCTTTACCAAGTCCAACTCCCCTCTATCTTTACCAAATCCAACTCCCCTCTATATCTACCAAACCCCACTCCCCTCTATCTTTACCCAAACCCCACTCCCCTCTATTTTCACCCAAACCCCACTCCCCTCTATCTTCACACAATACCCACTCCCCTCTATCTTTACCAAATCCCACTCCCCTCTATCTTTATCAAACCCACTCCCCTCTATCATTACCAAACCCCAGCCCCCTCTCTCTTTACCCAAACCCCACTGCCCTCTATCTATACCCAAACCCAATCCCCTTTATCTTTACCAAACCCCACTTCCCTCTATCTTCACCCAAACCCCACTCCCGCCTATCTTTACCAAATCCAACTCCCCTCTATCTTTACCAAACTCTACTCCCCTCTATCTCTAACAAACTCGACTCCCCTCTATCTTTACCAAACCCCACTCCCCTCTATCTCTACCAAACTCCATTCCCCTCTCTCTTTACCCAAACCCCACTCCCCTCTATCTTCACACAATACCCACTACTCTCTCTCTTTACCAAATCCCACTCCCCTCTATCTTTATCAAACCCCACTCCCCTCTATCTTTACCCAAACCGCACTCCCCTCTATCTATACCCAAACCCAATCCCCTTTATCTTTACCAAACCCCACTCCCCTCTATCTTTATCAAACCCATCTCCCCTCCATCTTTACCAAACCGCACTCTCCTCTATTTTACCCAAATCCAACTCCCCTCTATATCTACCAAACCCCACTCCCCTCTATCTTTACCCAAACCCCACTCCCCCCTATGTTCACCCAAACCCCACTCCCCTCTATCTTCACACAATACCCACTCCCCTCTATCTTTACCAAATCCCACTCCCCTCTATCTTTATCAAACCCACTCCCCTCTATCATTACCAAACCCCAGCCCCCTCTCTCTTTACCCAAACCCCACTGCCCTCTATCTATACCCAAACCCAATCCCCTTTATCTTTACCAAACCCCACTCCCCTCTATCTTTATCAAACCCCATTCCCCTCTATCCTTACCAAACCCAACTCCCCTCGATCTTCACCCAAACCCCACTCCCCTATTTCTTTACCCAAACCACACTCCCTTCTATCTTTACCAAACCCGACACCCCTCCATCTTCACCCAAACCCCACTCCCGTCTATCTTTACCAACCCCACTCCCCTCTATCTTTACCAAACCCCACTCTCTTCCATCTTTACCCAAACCACACTCGCCTCTATGTTCCCCCAAACCACACTCCCCTCTATCTTCACCCAAACCCCACTCCGCTCTATCTTTACCAAACCCCACTCCCCTCTATCTTCACCCAAACCCCACTCTCCTCTATCTTAACCCAGACCGCACTCCCCTCTTTCACCCAAACCCCACTCCCCTCTATCTTAACCCAGACCGCACTCCCCTCTTTCACCCAAACTCCACTCCTCTCTATCTTTACCAAACTCCACCCCCTCTATCTTTACGAAACCCCATTCGCCTCTATGTTTAACCAAATCCCACTCCCCTCTATCTTTACGAAAACCCACTCCCCTCTATCTTTACCAAACCCCACTCCCATCTGTCTTTACCCAAACAACACACCCCTCTATCTTTAGAAAACCCAACTACTGTGTCTATATCCAAAACCCACTCACCACTATCTTTAACAAACTCTACTCCCCTCTATCTCTACCAAACTCCACTCCCCTCTATCTTTACCAAACCCCACTCCCCTCTATCTTTACCAAACCCAACTCCCCTCTATCTTTACCAAACCCCACATCCCTCTATCTTCACCCAAACCCCACTCCCGCCCATCTTTTCCAAATCCAACTCCCCTCTATCTTTACCAAACTCTACTCCCCTCTATCTTTACCAAACCCAACTCCCCTCTATCTTCATCAAACCCCAGTCCCCTCTATCTTTACCCAAACCCCACTCCCCTCTATCTGTACCCAAACCCGATCCCCTTTATCTTTACCAAACCCCTCTCCCCTCTATCTTTATCAAACCCCTCTCCCCTCCATCTTTACCAAGCCCCACTCCCCTCTATGTTCTCCCAAACTCCACTCCCCTCTATCTTCACCCAAACCCCACTCCCCTCTATCTTTACCAAACCCCACTCCCCTCTATCTTTACCAAACCCCACTGCCCTCTATCTTTACCCAAACCCTACTCCCCTGTATCTATACCCAAACCGAATCCCCTTTATCTTTGCCAAACCCCACTCCCCTCTATCTTTATCGAACGCCACTCCCCTCTATCTTTACCCAAACCCCACTCCCCTCTATCTTAACGAAACCCACTCCCCTCTATTTTCACCCAAACCCCACTCACCTCTATTTTACCAAACCCCACTCCCGTCTATCTTTACCAAAATCCCACTCCATTTATCTTAAACCAAACTCCACGCCTCTCTATATTTACCCAAACCCCACACACCTCTATCTATACCCAAACTCAATCCCCTTTATCTTTACCAACCCCACTCCCCTCTATCTTTATTAAACCCCATTCCCCTCTATCTTTACCAAACCCCACTCCCCTCTATCTTCACCCAAACCCCACTCACCTCTATTTTTAACAAACCCCTCTCCCGTCTATGTTTACCAAAATCCCACTCCACTTATCTTAAACCAAACCCCACTCCCCTCTGTCTTTACCCAAACACCACACACCTCTATCTATACCCAAACTCAATCCCCTTTATCTTTACCAACCCCACTCCCCTCTATCTTTACCAAACCCCACTCCCCTCTATCATTACCAAACCCAACTCCCCTCTATCTTTACCAAACCCCACTTCCCTCTATCTTCACCCAAACCCCACTCCCGCCTATCTTTACCAAATCCAACTCCCCTCTATCTTTACCAAACTCTACTCCCCTCTATCTCTAACAAACTCGACTCCCCTCTATCTTTACCAAACCCCACTCCCCTCTATCTCTACCAAACTCCATTCCCCTCTCTCTTTACCCAAACCCCACTCCCCTCTATCTTCACACAATACCCACTACTCTCTCTCTTTACCAAATCCCACTCCCCTCTATCTTTATCAAACCCCACTCCCCTCTATCTTTACCCAAACCGCACTCCCCTCTATCTATACCCAAACCCAATCCCCTTTATCTTTACCAAACTCCACTCCCCTCCATCTTTATCAAACCCATCTCCCCTCCATCTTTACCAAACCCCACTCTCCTCTATTTTACCCAAATCCAACTCCCCTCTATATCTACCAAACCCCACTCCCCTCTATCTTTACCCAAACCCCACTCCCCCCTATGTTCACCCAAACCCCACTCCCCTCTATCTTCACACAATACCCACTCCCCTCTATCTTTACCAAATCCCACTCCCCTCTATCTTTATCAAACCCACTCCCCTCTATCATTACCAAACCCCAGCCCCCTCTCTCTTTACCCAAACCCCACTGCCCTCTATCTATACCCAAACCCAATCCCCTTTATCTTTACCAAACCCCACTCCCCTCTATCTTTATCAAACCCCATTCCCCTCTATCCTTACCAAACCCAACTCCCCTCGATCTTCACCCAAACCCCACTCCCCTCTATCTTTACCAAACCCCACTCCCCTCGATCTTCACCCAAACCCCACTCCCCTCTATCTTTACCAAACCCCACTCCCCTCTATCTTCACTCAAACCCCACTCCCCTATTTCTTTACCCAAACCACACTCCCTTCTATCTTTACCAAACCCGACACCCCTCCATCTTCACCCAAACCCCACTCCCGTCTATCTTTACCAACCCCACTCCCCTCTATCTTTACCAAACCCCACTCTCTTCCATCTTTACCCAAACCACACTCGCCTCTATGTTCCCCCAAACCACACTCCCCTCTATCTTCACCCAAACCCCACTCCGCTCTATCTTTACCAAACCCCACTCCCCTCTATCTTCACCCAAACCCCACTCTCCTCTATCTTAACCCAGACCGCACTCCCCTCTTTCACCCAAACCCCACTCCCCTCTATCTTAACCCAGACCGCACTCCCCTCTTTCACCCAAACTCCACTCCTCTCTATCTTTACCAAACTCCACCCCCTCTATCTTTACGAAACCCCATTCGCCTCTATGTTTAACCAAATCCCACTCCCCTCTATCTTTACGAAAACCCACTCCCCTCTATCTTTACCAAACCCCACTCCCATCTGTCTTTACCCAAACAACACACCCCTCTATCTTTAGAAAACCCAACTACTGTGTCTATATCCAAAACCCACTCACCACTATCTTTAACAAACTCTACTCCCCTCTATCTCTACCAAACTCCACTCCCCTCTATCTTTACCAAACCCCACTCCCCTCTATCTTTACCAAACCCAACTCCCCTCTATCTTTACCAAACCCCACATCCCTCTATCTTCACCCAAACCCCACTCCCGCCCATCTTTTCCAAATCCAACTCCCCTCTATCTTTACCAAACTCTACTCCCCTCTATCTTTACCAAACCCAACTCCCCTCTATCTTCATCAAACCCCAGTCCCCTCTATCTTTACCCAAACCCCACTCCCCTCTATCTGTACCCAAACCCGATCCCCTTTATCTTTACCAAACCCCTCTCCCCTCTATCTTTATCAAACCCCTCTCCCCTCCATCTTTACCAAGCCCCACTCCCCTCTATGTTCTCCCAAACTCCACTCCCCTCTATCTTCACCCAAACCCCACTCCCCTCTATCTTTACCAAACCCCACTCCCCTCTATCTTTACCAAACCCCACTGCCCTCTATCTTTACCCAAACCCTACTCCCCTGTATCTATACCCAAACCGAATCCCCTTTATCTTTGCCAAACCCCACTCCCCTCTATCTTTATCGAACGCCACTCCCCTCTATCTTTACCCAAACCCCACTCCCCTCTATCTTAACGAAACCCACTCCCCTCTATTTTCACCCAAACCCCACTCACCTCTATTTTACCAAACCCCACTCCCGTCTATCTTTACCAAAATCCCACTCCATTTATCTTAAACCAAACTCCACGCCTCTCTATATTTACCCAAACCCCACACACCTCTATCTATACCCAAACTCAATCCCCTTTATCTTTACCAACCCCACTCCCCTCTATCTTTATTAAACCCCATTCCCCTCTATCTTTACCAAACCCCACTCCCCTCTATCTTCACCCAAACCCCACTCACCACTAACTTTACCAAACCCCACTCCCCTCTATCTTTACCAAACCCCACTCCCCTATATCATTACCCAATCCCCACTCCCTTCTATCTTTACCAAACCTGACTCCCCTCTATCTTCACCCAAACCCCACTCCCCTCTATCTTTACCAAACCCCACTCCCCTCTATCTTTACCAAACCCCACTGCCCTCTATCTTTACCCAAACCCCACTCCCCTGTATCTATACCCAAACCGACTCCCCTTTATCTTTGCCAAACCCCACTCCCCTCTATCTTTATCGAACGCCACTCCCCTCTATCTTTACCCAAACCCCACTCCCCTCGATTTTAACGAAACCCACTCCCCTCTATTTTCACCGAAACCCCACTCAACTCTATTTTTACCAAACCCAACTCCCGTCTATCTTTACCAAAATCCCACTCCACTTATCTTAAACCAAACTCCACACCCCTCTATCTTTACCCAAACCCCACACACCTCTATCTATACCCAAACTCAATCCCCTTTATCTTTACCAACCACACTCCCCACTATCCTTATCAAACCCCATTCCCCTCTATCTTTACCAAACCCCACTCCCCTCTATCTTCACCCAAACCCCACTCACCACTAACTTTACCAAACCCCACTCCCCTCTATCTTTACCAAACCCCACTCCTGTCTATCTTTACCAAACCCCATTCCACTCTATCTTTACCCAAACGCCACTCCCCTCTATCTTTACCAAACCCGACTCCCCTCTATCTTCACCCAAACCCCACTCCCCTCTATCTTTACCCAAACCCCACTCCCCTCTATCTGTACCCAAACCCGATCCCCTTTATCTTTACCAAACCCCTCTCCCCTCTATCTTTATCAAACCCCTCTCCCCTCCATCTTTACCAAGCCCCACTCCCCTCTATGTTCTCCCAAACTCCACTCCCCTCTATCTTCACCCAAACCCCACTCCCCTCTATCTTTACCAAACCCCACTCCCCTCTATCTTTACCAAACCCCACTGCCCCTCTATCTTTACCAAACCCCACTCCCCTCTATCTTCACCCAAACCCCACTCACCACTAACTTTACCAAACCCCACTCCCCTCTATCTTTACCAAACCCCACTCCTGTCTAACTTTACCAAACCCCATTCCACTCTATCTTTACCCAAACGCCACTCCCCTCTATCTTTACCAAACCCGACTCCCCTCTATCTTCACCCAAACCCCATTCCCGTCTATCTTTACCAAACCGCACTCCTCTCTAGCTTTACCAAACCCCACTCCCCTCTATCATTACCAAACCCTAGCCCTCTCTCTCTTTACCCAATCCCCACTCCCCTCTATCTATACCCAAACCCAATCCCCTTTATCTTTACCAAACCCCACTCCCCTCTATCTTTATCAAACCTCATTCCCCTCTATCTTTACCAAACCCCACTCCCCTCGATCTTCACCCAAACCCCACTCCCCTATTTCTTTACCCAAACCACACTCCCTTCTATCTTTACCAAACCCGACTCCCCTCCATCTTCACCCAAACCCCACTCCCGTCTATCTTTACCAAACCTTACTCCCCTCTATCTTTACCAAACCCCACTCTCTTCTATCTTTACCCAAACCACACTCGCCTCTATGTTCCCCCAAACCACACTCCCGTCTATCTTCACCCAAACCCCACTCCGCTCTATCTTTACCAAATCCCACTCCCCACTATCTTCACCCAAACCCCACTCCCCTCTATCTTTATTAAATCCCTCTCCCCTCTATCTTTACCAAACCCCGCTCCCCTCTATCTGTACCAAACCCCACTCCCCTCCATGTTCACCCAAACCCCACTCCCCTCTATCTTCAACCAAACCCCACTCCCCTCTATCTTTACCAAACCCCACTCCCCTCTATCTTAACCCAGACCGCACTCCCCTCTTTCACCCAAAGTCCACTCCTCTCTATCTTTACCAAACTCCGTCCCCCTCTATCTTTACGAAACCCCATTCGCCTCTATCTTCACCCAATCCCTACTCCCCTCTACCTTTACCCAAACTCTACTCCCCTCTATCTTCACCCAAACCCTACTCCCCTGTATCTATACCCAAACCGATTCCCCTTTATCTTTGCCAAACCCCACTCCCCTCTATCTTTATCGAACGCCACTCCCCTCTATCTTTACCCAAACCCCACTCCCCTCTATATTAACGAAACCCACTCCCCTCGATTTTCACCCAAACCCCACTCACCTCTATTTTTACCAAACCCCACTCCCGTCTATCTTTACCAAAATCCCTCTCCACTTATCTTAAACCAAACCCCACTCCCCTCTATGTTTACCCAAACCCCACACACCTCTATCTATACCCAAACTCAATCCCCTTTATCTTTACCAACCCTACTCCCCTCTATCTATATCAAATCCCGTTCCCCTCCATCTTTACCAAATCCCACTCCCCTCAATCTTCACCCAAACCCCACTCAGCACTAACTTTACCAAACCCCACTCCCCTCTATCTTTACCAAACCCCACTCCTCTATATCATTACCCAAACCCCACTCCCTTCTATCTTTACCAAACCTGACTCCCCTCTATCTTCACCCAAACCCCAATTCCTTCTATCTTCATCAAACCCCACTCCCCTCTATCTTTACCCAAACCCCACTCCCCTGTATCTATACCCAAACCCCATCCCCTTTATCATTGCCAAACCCCACTAACCTCTATCTTTACCAAACCGCAGTCCTCTCTATCTTTACCCAAACCCCACTCCCCTCTATCATTACCAAACTCCAGCCCCCTCTCTCTTTACGCAAACCCCACTCCCCTCTATCTATACCCAAACCCAATCCCCTTTATCTTTACCAAACCCCACTCCCCTCTATCTTTATCAAACCCCATTCCCCTCTATCTTCACCAAACCCCACTCCCATCGATCTTCACCCAAACCCCACTCCCCTATTTCTTTACCCAAACCACACTCCCTTCTATCTTTACCAAACCCGACTCCCCTCCATCTTCACCCAAACCTCATTCCCGTCTATCTTTACCAAACCCTACTCCCCTCTATCTTTACCAAACCCCACTCTCTTCTATCTTTACCCAAACCACACTCGCCTCTATTTCCCCCAAACCACACTCC
This sequence comes from Mobula birostris, assembly GCF_030028105.1. Lineage (NCBI taxonomy): Eukaryota > Metazoa > Chordata > Chondrichthyes > Myliobatiformes > Myliobatidae > Mobula > Mobula birostris. The sequence continues at coordinate 27,567 of NW_027275748.1, forward strand.
CGTCTATCTTCACCCAAACCCCACTCCCCTCTATCTTAACCCAGACCGCACACCCCTCTTTCACCCAAACTCCACTCCTCTCTATCTTTACCAAACTCCATCCCCCTCTATCTTTACGAAACCCCACTCGCCTCTATCTTTAACCAAATCCCACTCCCCTCTATCTTTACGAAAACCCACTCCGCTCTATCTTCACCCAAACCCTACTCCCCTCTACCTTTACCCAAACTCTACTCCCCTCTATCTTCACCCAAACCCTCCTCCCCTCTATCATAACCCAAACTCCACTCCCCTCTATATTCACCCAAACTCCACTCCCCTCTATCTTCACCCAAACCCCACTGCCCTCTATCTTTACCCAAACCCCACTCCCCTGTATCTATACCCAAACCGAATCCCCTTTATCTTTGCCAAACCCCACTCCCCTCTATCTTTATCGAACGCCACACCCCTCTATCTTTACCCAAACCCCACTCCCCTCTATCTTAACGAAACCCACTCCCCTCGATTTTCACCCAAACCCCACTCACCTCTATTTTTACCAAACCCCACTCCCGTCTATCTTTACCAAAATCCCACTCCACTTATCTTAAACCAAACCCCACTCCCCTCTATGTTTACTCAAACCCGACACACCCCTATCTATACCCAAACTCAATCCCCTTTATCTTTACCAACCCCACTCCCCTCTATCTTTATCAAATCCCGTTCCCCTCTATCTTTACCAAACCCCACTCCCCTCTATCTTCACCCAAACCTCACTCAGCACTAACTTTACCAAACCCCACTCCCCTCTATCTTTACCAAACGCCACTCCTCTATATCATTACCCAAACCCCACTCCCGTCTATCTTTACCAAACCTGACTCCCCTCTATCTTCACCCAAACCCCACTCCCCTCTATCTTCATCAAACCCCACTCCCCTCTATCTTTATCGAACGCCACACCCCTCTATCTTTACCCATACCCCACTCCCCTCTATCTTAACGAAACCCACTCCCCTCGATTTTCACCCAAACCCCACTCACCTCTATTTTTACCAAACCCCACTCCCGTCTATCTTTACCAAAATCCCACTCCACTTATCTTAAACCACACCCCACTCCCCTCTATGTTTACTCAAACCCCACACACCCCTATCTATACCCAAACCCAATCCCCTTTATCTTTGCCAAACCCCACTCCCCTCTATCATTACCAAACCCCAGCCCCCTCTCTCTTTACCCAAACCCCACTCCCCTCTATCTATACCCAAACCCAATCCCCTTTATCTTTACCAAACCCCACACCCCTCTATCTTTATCAAACCCCATTCCCCTCTATCTTTACGAAACCCCACTCCCCTCGATCTTCACCCAAACCCCACTCCCCTATTTCTTTACCCAAACCACACTCCCTTCTATCTTTACCAATCCCGACTCCCCTCCATCTTCACCCAAACCCCACTCCCGTCTATCTTTACCAAACCCTACTCCCCTCTATCTTTACCAAACCCCACTCTCTTCTATCTTTACCCAAACCACACTCGCCTCTATGTTCCCCCAAACCACACTCCCGTCTATCTTCACCCAAACCCCACTCCGCTCTATCTTTACCAAATCCCACTCCCCACTATCTTCACCCAAACCCCACTCCCCTCTATCTTTACTAAATCCCTCTCCCCTCTATCTTTACCAAACCCCGCTCCCCTCTATCTTTACCAAACCCCACTCCCCTCTATCTTCAACCAAACCCCACTCCCCTCTATCTTTAGTCAAACCCCACTCCCGTCTATCCTAACGAAACCCCACTCTCCTCAATCTTTACCCAAACCCCACTCCCCTCTATCTTCACCCAAACCCCACTCCCCTCTATCTTAACCCAGACCGCACTCCCCTCTTTCACCCAAACCCCACTCCCCTCTATCTTAACCCAGACCGCACTCCCCTCTTTCACCCAAACTCCACTCCTCTCTATCTTTACCAAACTCCATCCCCCTCTATCTTTACGAAACCCCATTCGCCTCTATCTTTAACCAAATCCCACTCCCCTCTATCTTTACGATAACCCACTCCCCTCTATCTTCACCGAAACCCTACTCCCCTCTACCTTTACCCAAACTCTACTCCCCTCTATCTTCACCCAAACCCTCCTCCCCTCTATCATAACCCAAACTCCACTCCCCTCTATATTCACCCAAACTCCACTCCCCTCTATCTTCACCCAAACCCCACTCCCCTCTATCTTTACCAAACCCCACTCCCCTCTATCTTTACCAAACCCCACTGCCCTCTATCTTTACCAAAACCCCACTCCCCTGTATCTATACCCAAACTCAATCCCCTTTATGTTTGCCAAACCCCACTCCCTTCTATCTTTACCAAACCTGACTCCCCTCTATCTTCACCCAAACCCCACTCCCCTCTATCTTCATCAAACCCCACTCCCCTCTATCTTTACCCAAACCCCACTCCCCTCTATCCTAACGAAACCCCAGTCCCCTCTATCTTTACCCAAACTCCACTCCCCTCTATCTTCACCCAAACCCCACTCCCCTCTATCTTTACCAAACTCCACTCCCCTCTATCTTCACCCAAACCCCACTTACCTCTATCTTTACCAAACCCCACTCCTGTCTATCTTTACCAAACCCCATTCCACTCTATCTTTACCCAAACGCCACTCCCCTATATCTTTACCAAACCCGACTCCCCTCTAGCTTCACCCAAACCCCATTCCCGTCTATCTTTACCAAACCGCACTCCCCTCTATCTTTACCAAGCCCCACTCTCCTCTATCTTTACCCAAACCCTACTCCCATCTATGTTCCCCCAAACCCCACTCCGCTCTATCTTTACCAAACCCCAATCCCCTCTAACTTTATCAAACACCACTCCCTTCTATCTTTACCCAAACCCCACTCCCCTCTATCTTCATCCAAACCTCTCTCACCTCTATCTTTACCAAACCCCACACCCCTCTATCTTTATCAAACCCCATTCCCCTCTATCTTTACGAAACCCCACTCCCCTCGATCTTCACCCAAACCCCACTCCCCTATTTCTTCACCCAAACCACACTCCCTTCTATCTTTACCCAAACCCCATTCCCCTCTATCTATACCCAAATCCAATCCCCTCTATCTTTACCAAACCCAACTCCCCTCTATCTTTACCAAACCCCACTTCCCTCTATCTTCACCCAAACCCCACTCCCGTCGATCTTTACCAAATCCAACTCCCCTCTATCTTTACCAAACTCTACTCCCCTCTATCTCTACCAAACTCCATTCCCCTCTATCTTTACCCAAACCCCACTCCCCTCTATATTCACTCAAACCCCACTCCCCTCTATCGTCACACAATACCCACTACTCTCTATCTTTACCAAATCCCACTCCCCTCTATCTTTATCAAACCCCACTCCCCTCTATCTTTACCCAAACCCCACACCGCTCTATCTATACCCAAACCCAATACCCTTTATCTTTACCAAACCCCACTCCCCTCTATCTTTATCAAACCCCTCTCCCCTCCATCTTTACCAAACCCCACTCCCCTCTATCTTCACCCAAACCCCACTCACCACTATCTTTACCAAACCCAACTCCACTCTATCGTTACCAAACCCCACTCTCCTCTATTTTACCCAAACCCCACTCCCCTCTATGTTCTCCCAATCCCCACTCCCCTCTATATTCACCGAAACCCCACTCTCCTCTATCTTTACCAAACCCCACTCCCCTCTATCTTCACCCAAACCCCACTCCGCTCTATCTCTACCAAACCCCACTCCCCTCTATCTTCACCCAAACCCCACTCCACTCTATCTTTACCAAATCCCACTCCCCTCTTTCTTTATCAAACCCACTCCCTTCTATCTTTACTAAACCCCACTCCCATCTGTCTTTACCCAAACAACACCCCACTGTATCTTTAGAAAACCCAACTACCGTGTCTATATCCAAATCCCACTCACCACTATCTTTAACAAACCCACTCCCCTCTATCTTTACCAAATCCAACTCCCCTCTATCTTTACCAAACCCCACTCTCTTCTATCTTTACCCAAACCACACTCGCCTCTATGTTCCCCCAAACCACACTCCCGTCTATCTTCACCCAAACCCCACTCCGCTCTACGTTTACCAAATCCCACTCCCCACTATCTTCACCCAAACCCCACTCCCCTCTATCTTTACTAAATCCCTCTCCCCTCTATCTTTACCAAACCCCGCTCCCCTCTATCTTTACCAAACCCCACTCCCCTCCATGTTCAACCAAACCCCACTCCCCTCTATCTTTACTCAAACCCCACTCTCCTCTATCCTAACGAAACCCCACTCCTCTCTATCTTTACCCAAACCCCACTCCCCTCTATCTTAACCCAAACCGCACTCCCCTCTTTCACCCAAGCCCCACTCCCCTCTATCCTAACGAAACCCCACTCCCCTCTATCTTCACCCAAACCCCACTCCCCTCTATCTTAACCCAGACCGCACTCCCCTCTTTCACCCAAACTCCACTCCTCTCTATCTTTACCAAACTCCATCCCCCTCTATCTTTACGAAACCCCATTCGCCTCTGTCTTTAACCAAATCCCACTGCCCTCTATCTTTACGAAAACCCACTCCGCTCTATCTTCACCCAAACCCTACTCCCCTCTACCTTTACCCAAACTCTACTCCCCTCTATCTTCACCCAAACCCTACTCCCCTCTATCATAACCCAAACTCCACTCCCCTCTATATTCACCCAAACTCCACTCCCCTCTATCTTCACCCAAACCCCACTGCCCTCTATCTTTACCCAAACCCCACTCCCCTGTATCTATACCCAAACCGAATCCCCTTTATCTTTGCCAAACCCCACTCCCCTCTATCTTTATCGAACGCCACTCCCCTCTATCTTTACCCAAACCCCACTCCCCTCTATCTTAACGAAGCCCACTCCCCTCGATTTTCACCCAAACCCCACTCACCTCTATTTTTACCAAACCCCACTCCCGTCTATCTTTACCAAAATCCCACTCCACTTATCTGAAACCAAACCCCACTCCCCTCTATGTTTACTCAAACCCCACACACCTCTATCTATACCCAAACTCAATCCCCTTTATCTTTACGAACCCCACTCCCCTCTATCTTTATCAAATCCCGTTCCCCTCTATCTTTACCAAACCCCACTCCCCTCTATCTTTACCAAACCCCACTCCTCTATATCATTACCCAAACCCCGCTCCCTTCTATCTTTACCAAACCTGACTCCCCTCTATCTTCACCCAAACCCCACTCCCCTCTATCTTCATCAAACCCCACTCCCCTCTATCTTTACCCAAACCCCACTCCCCTGTATCTATACCCAAACCCAATCCGCTTTATCTTTGCCAAACCCCACTAACCTCTATCTTTACCAAACCGCAGTCCTCTCTATCTTTACCCAAACCCCACTCCCCTCTATCATTACCAAACCCCAGCCCCCTCTCTCTTTACCCAAACCCCACTCCCCTCTATCTATACCCAAACCCAATCCCATTTATCTTTACCAAACCCCACTCCCCTCTATCTTTATCAAACCCCATTCCCCTCTATCTTTACCCAAACCCCACTCCGCTCGATCTTCACCCAAACCCCACTCCCCTATTTCTTTACCGAAACCACACTCCCTTCTATCTTTACCAAACCCGACTCCCCTCCATGTTCACCCAAACACCACTCCCGTCTATCTTCACCAAACCCTACTCCCCTCTATCTTTACCAAACCCCACTCTCTTCTATCTTTACCCAAACCACATTCGCCTCTATGTTCCCCCAAACCACACTCCCGTCTATCTTCACCCAAACCCCACTCCGCTCTATGTTTACCAAATCCCACTCCCCACTATCTTCACCCAAACCCCACTCCCCTCTATCTTTACTAAATCCCTCTCCCCTCTATCTTTACCAAACCCCGCTCCCCTCTATCTTTACCAAACCCCACTCCCCTCCATGTTCAACCAAACCCCACTCCCCTCTATCTTCAACCAAACCCCACTCCCCTCTATCTTTAGTCAAACCCCACTCCCCTCTATCTTTAGTCAAACCCCACTCCCCTCTATCCTAACGAAACCCCACTCCCCTCTATCTTTACCCAAACCCCACTCCCCTCTATCTTCACCCAAACCTCACTCCCCTCTATCTTAACCCAGACCGCACTCCCCTCTTTCACCCAAACCCCACTCCCCTCTATCTTAACCCAGACCGCACTCCCCTCTTTCACCCAAACTCCACTCCCCTCTATCTTTACCAAACTCCATCCCCCTCTATCTTTACGAAACCCCACTCCGCTCGATCTTCACCCAAACCCCACTCCCCTATTTCTTTACCGAAACCACACTCCCTTCTATCTTTACCAAACCCGACTCCCCTCCATGTTCACCCAAACCCCACTCCCGTCTATCTTTACCAAACCCTACTCCCCTCTATCTTTACCAAACCCAACTCTCTTCTATCTTTACCCAAACCACATTCGCCTCTATGTTCCCCCAAACCACACTCCCGTCTATCTTCACCCAAACCCCACTCCGCTCTATGTTTACCAAATCCCACTCCCCACTATCTTCACCCAAACCCCACTCCCCTCTATCTTTACTAAATCCCTCTCCCCTCTATCTTTACCAAACCCCGCTCCCCTCTATCTTTACCAAACCCCACTCCCCTCCATGTTCAACCAAACCCCACTCCCCTCTATCTTCAACCAAACCCCACTCCCCTCTATCTTTAGTCAAACCCCACTCCCCTCTATCTTTAGTCAAACCCCACTCCCCTCTATCCTAACGAAACCCCACTCCCCTCTATCTTTACCCAAACCCCACTCCCCTCTATCTTTACCCAAACCTCACTCCCCTCTATCTTAACCCAGACCGCACTCCCCTCTTTCACCCAAACCCCACTCCCCTCTATCTTAACCCAGACCGCACTCCCCTCTTTCACCCAAACTCCACTCCTCTCTATCTTTACCAAACTCCATCCCCCTCTATCTTTACGAAACCCCATTCGCCTCTATCTTTAACCAAATCCCACTCCCCTCTATCTTTACGAAAACCCACTCCCCTCTATCTTCACCGAAACCCTACTCCCCTCTACCTTTACCCAAACTCTACTCCCCTCTATCTTCACCCAAACCCTCCTCCCCTCTATCATAACCCAAACTCCACTCCCCTCTATATTCACCCAAACTCCACTCCCCTCTATCTTCACCCAAACCCCACTCCCCTCTATCGTTACCAAACCCCACTCCCCTCTATCTTTACCAAACCCCACTGCCCTCTATCTTTACCAAAACCCCACTCCCCTGTATCTATACCCAAACCCAATCCCCTTTTTGTTTGCCAAACCCCACTCCCTTCTATCTTTACCAAACCTGACTCCCCTCTATCTTCACCCAAACCCCACTCCCCTCTATCTTCATCAAACCCCACTCCCCTCTATCTTTACCCAAACCCCACTCCCCTCTATCCTAACGAAACCCCAGTCCCCTCTATCTTTACCCAAACTCCACTCCCCTCTATCTTCACCCAAACCCCACTCCCCTCTATCTTTACCAAACTCCACTCCCCTCTATCTTCACCCAAACCCCACTTACCTCTATCTTTACCAAACCCCACTCCTGTCTATCTTTACCAAACCCCATTCCACTCTATCTTTACCCAAACGCCACTCCCCTATATCTTTACCAAACCCGACTCCCCTCTAGCTTCACCCAAACCCCATTCCCGTCTATCTTTACCAAACCGCACTCCCCTCTATCTTTACCAAGCCCCACTCTCCTCTATCTTTACCCAAACCCTACTCCCATCTATGTTCCCCCAAACCCCACTCCGCTCTATCTTTACCAAACCCCAATCCCCTCTAACTTTATCAAACACCACTCCCTTCTATCTTTACCCAAACCCCACTCCCCTCTATCTTCATCCAAACCTCTCTCACCTCTATCTTTACCAAACCCCACTCCCGTCTATCTTTACCAAACCCCACTCCAGTCTATCTTTACCCAAACGCCACTCCCCTATCTTTACCCAAACCCCACACCGCTCTATCTTTAGAAAACCCCACTACTGTGTCTATATCCAAAACCCACTCACCACTATCTTTACCAAACCCCACTCCCCTCTATCTTTACCAAACCCCACTCCCCTATATCTTCACCCAAACCCCACTCCCCTCTATCTTTACCAAACGCCACTCTCCTCTATCTTTACCAAATCCCCCTCCCCTCTATCTTTACCTAAACCCCACTCCCCTCTATGTTCACCCAAATCCCACTCCCCTCTATCTTTACCAAACTCTACTCCCCTCTATCTCTACCAAACTCCACTCCCCTCTATCTTTACCAAACCCCACTCCCCTCTATCTTTACCAAGCTCAACTCCCCTCTATCTTTACCAAACCCCACTTCCCTCTATCTTCACCCAAACCCCACTCCTGCCTATCTTTACCAAATCCAACTCCCCTCTACCTTTACCAAACTCTACTCCGCTCTATCTCTACCAAACTCCACTCCCCTCTATCTTTACCAAACGCCACTCTCCTCTATCTTTACCAAATCCCCCTCCCCTCTATCTTTACCTAAACCCCACTCCACTCTATGTTCACCCAAACCCCACTCCCCCCTATCTTCACCCAAATCCCACTCCCCTCTATCTCTACCAAACTCCACTCCCCTCTATCTTTACCAAACCCCACTCCCATCTGTCTTTTCCCAAACAACACCCCCCTGTATCTTTAGAAAACCCAACTACCGTGTCTATATCCAAATCCCACTCACCACTATCTTTAACAAACCCACTCCCCTCTATCTTTACCAAATCCAACTCCCCTCTATCTTTACCAAATCCAACTCCCCTCTATCTCTACCAAACCCCACTGCCCTCTATCTTTACCCAAACCCCACTCCCCTCTATCTATACCCAAACCCAATCCCCTTTATCTTTACCAAACCCCACTCCCCTCTATCTTTATCAAACCCCATTCCCCTCTATCTTTACCAAACCCCACTCCCCTCGATCTTCACCCAAACCCCACTCCCCTATTTCTTTACCCAAACCACACTCCCTTCTATCTTTACCAAACCCGACTCCCCTCCGTCTTCACCCAAACCCCACTCCCGTCTATCATTACCAAACCCCACTCCCCTCTATCTTCACCCAAACCCCACTCCGCTCTATCTTTACCAAACCCCACTCCCTACTACCTTCACCCAAAACCCACTCCCCTCTATCTTTACTAAATCCCTCTCCCCTCTATCTATACCCAAACCCACTCCCCTCTATCTTTACCAAACCCCACTCCACTCTATCTTTACCCAAACCCCACTCCCCTCTGTCGTTACCGAAACCCCACACTCCTCTACCTTTAGAAAACCCCTCTGCCGTGTCTATATCCAAAGCACACTCACCACAATCTTTACCAAACCCCACTCCCCTCTATCTTTACCAAACCCCACTCCCCTGTATCTTCACCCAAACCCCACTCCCATCTTTACCCAAACTCCACTCCCCTCTATCTTTACCAAACTCCCACTCTCCTCTATCTTCACCCAAAACCCACTCCACTCTATCTTTACCAAACCCCACTCCCCTATATCTTTACCAAACCCCAGTCCCCTCTATCTTCATCAAACGCCACTCCCCTCCATATTTACCCAAACCCCACTCCCCTCTATCTTCACCCAAACCCCACTCACCTCTATATTACCAAACCCCACTCCCGTCTCTCTTTACTAAACCCCACTCCACTCTATCTTTACCCAAACCCCACTCCCCTCGGTCTTTACCCAAACCCCACACCCCTCTATCTTTAGCAAACCCCATTACCGTATCTATATCAAAAACCCACTCACCACTATCTTTACCAAACCCCACTCCCCTCTATCTTTACCCAAACTCCACTCCCCTCTATCTTTACCTAACCCCACTCCCCTCTATCTTCACCCAAACCCTACTCCCCTCTACCTTTACCCAAACTCTACACCCCTCTATCTTCACCCAAACCCTCCTCCCCTCTATCATAACCCAAACTCCACTCCCCTCTATATTCACCCAAACTCCACTCCCCTCTATTTTCACCCAAAACCCACTCCCCTCTATCTTTACCAAACCCCACTCCCCTCTATCTTCACCCAAACCCTACTCCCCTCTACCTTTACCAAAACTCTACACCCCTCTATCTTCACCCAAACCCTCCTCCCCTCTATCATAACCCAAACTCCACTCCCCTCTATATTCACCCAAACTCCACTCCCCTCTATCTTCACCCAAAACCCACTCCCCTCTATCTTTACCCAAACTCCACTCCCCTCTATCTTCACCCAAACCCCACTCCCCTCTATTTTTACCAAACTCCACTCCCCTCTATCTTCACCCAAACCCCACTTACTTCTATCTTTACCAAACCCCATTCCACTCTATCTTTACCCAAACTCCACTCCCCTATATCTTTACCAAACCCGACTCCCCTCTAGCTTCACCCAAACCCCATTCCCGTCTATCTTTACCAAACCGCACTCCCCTCTATCTTTACCAAGCCCCACTCTCCTCTATCTTTACCCAAACCCTACTCCCATCTATGTTCCCCCAAACCCCACTCCGCTCTATCTTTACCAAACCCCAATCCCCTCTAACTTTATCAAACACCACTCCCTTCTATCTTTACCCAAACCCCACTCCCCTCTATCTTCATCCAAACCTCTCTCACCTCTATCTTTACCAAACCCCACTCCCGTCTATCTTTACCAAACCCAACTCCAGTCTATCTTTACCCAAACGCCACTCCCCTATCTTTACCCAAACCCCACACACCTCTATCTTTAGGAAACCCCACTACCGTGTCTATATCCAAAACCAACTCACCACTATCTTTACCAAACCCCACTCCCCTCTATCTTTACCAAACCCCACTCCCCTATATCTTCACCCAAACCCCACTCCCCTCTAACTTTACCAAACGCCACTCTCCTCTATCTTTACCAAATCCCCCTCCCCTCTATCTTTACCTAAACCCCACTCCCCTCTATGTTCACCCAAATCCCACTCCCCTCTATCTTTACCAAACTCTACTCCCCTCTATCTCTACCAAACTCCACTCCCCTCTATCTTTACCAAACTCCACTCCCCTCTATCTTTACCAAACTCAACTCCCCTCTATCTTTACCAAACCCCACTTCCCTCTATCTTCACCCATACCCCACTCCCGCCTATCTTTACCAAATCCAACTCCCCTCTACCTTTACCAAACTCTACTCCGCTCTATCTCTACCAAACTCCACTCCCCTCTATCTTTACCAAACGCCACTCTCCTCTATCTTTACCAAATCCCCCTCCCCTCTCTTTACCTAAACCCCACTCCACTCTATGTTCACCTAAACCCCACTCCCCCCTATCTTCACCCAAATCCCACTCCCCTCTATCTCTACCAAACTCCACTCCCCTCTATCTTTACCAAACCCCACTCCCCTTTCTTTACCAAACCCAACTCCCCTCTATCTTTACCAAACCCCACTTCCCTCTTTCTTTACCAAACCCAACTCCCCTCTATCCTTACCTAACCCCACTCCCCTCTATCTTCACCCAAACCCCACTCCCCTCCATCTTTACCGAATCCCACTCCCTTCTATCTTTAACAAACCCCACTCCCCTCTATCTTTATCAAACCCCACCCCCCTCTATCTTTACGAAACCCCACTCGCCTCTATCTTTAACCATTCCCACTCCCCTGTATACTAACGAAACCCCACTCCCTTTTATCTTTCCCCAAACCCCACTCCCCTCTATCTTTACCCAAACTCTACTCCCCTCTATCTTCACCCACACCCCAATCCCCTGTATCTTTACCCAAACCCCACTCCCCTCTATCTTAACTCTGACCCCACTCCCCTCTATCTTCACCCAAACTCCACTCCTCTCTATCTTTACCAATCCCCACTCCCCTCTATCTTTACCCAAACCCCACTCCGCTCTATCCTAACGAAACCCCACTCTCCTCTATCATTACCCAAACTCCACTCACCTCTAACTTTACAAAAACCAACACCGCTCTCCCTTCACCCAAACCCCACTCCCCTCTATCTTTTCCCAAGCCCCACTCCCCTCTAACTTTACCAAACTCACACACCCCTCTATCTTCACCCAAACCCCACTGCCCTCTATCATGACCCAAACTCCACTTCCCTCTATCTTCACCCATACCCCAGTCCCCTCTATCTTTACGCAAACCCCACTCCCGTCTAAGTTTACCAGCCCTTCTCCCCTCTATCATCACACAAACCACACTCCCCTCTATCTTTACCAAACCTCACTCACCTCTATCTTCATCCAAACCCCACTCCGCACTATCTTCACCCAAACCACACTCCCCTTTATCTTTACCAAACCCCACTCCCCTCTAGCGTTACCCAAACCCCACTCCCCTCTATCCTAACGAAACCCCACTCCCCTCTATCTTTACCCAAACCCCACTCCCATCTATCTTCACATAAACCCCACTCCCCTACATCTTTATGAAACCCAACTCCTCTCGATCGTTACCCAAACCCCACTCCGCACTATCTTTACCCAAACTCCATTCCCCTCTATCTTCACCCAAACCCCACTCCCCTCTATCTTTACGCAAACCCAACTCGCCTGTATCTTTACCAAACCCCACTCCCCTCTATCTTCACCCAGACCACACAGCCCTCTATCTTTAGCAAAACTCACTCCCCTTTATCTTCATCCAAACACCCCTCCCCTCTGTCTTTACCCAAACCAACTCCCCTCTATCTTTACCAAACCCAACACCCCAATATTTTTTCCAAACCCCAGGCCCCTCTATCCTCACTCAAACGTCACTCCCCTCTATCTTTCCGAACCCCACTCCCCTCTATCTTTACCCAAGCCTCACTCTCCTCTATCTTAACCCAAACCCCACTCACCTCTATCTTTACGAAAACCCACTCCCCTCTATCTTCACCCAAACCCTACTCCCGTCTATCTTTACCCAAACCCCACTCACCTCTATCTTTGCCCAAACCCCACTCCCCTCAATCTTTACCAAATCCCACGCCCTGTATCTTCAGCGAAACCGCACTCCCCTCTATCTTCACCCAAACCCCACTCCCCTCTATCTTTACCAAATCCCACTCCCCTCTATCTATACCCAAACCCAATCCCCTTTATCTTTACCAAACCCCACTCCCCTCTATCTTTATGAAACACCACTCGCCTCTATCTTTAACCATTCCCACTCCCCTGTATACTAACGAAACCCCACTCACCTCTATCATTAACGAAACTCCACTCCCCTCTATCTTTGGAAAAACCCACACCGCTCTCCCTTCACCCAAACCCCACTCCCCTCTATCTTTTCCCAAACTCCACACCCCTCTAACTTTACCAAACTCACACACCCCTCTATCTTCACCCAAACCCCACTCCCCTCTATCATGACCCAAACCCCACTCCCCTCTATCTTCACTCTATCTTCACCCATACCCCAGTCCCCTCTATCTATACACAAACCCCACGCCCCTCTAAATTTACCAGCCCCACTCCCCTCTATCATCACCCAAACCACACTCCCCTCTATCTTTACCAAACCTCACTCACCTCTATCTTCATCCAAACCCCACTCCCCACTATCTTCACCCAAACCACACTCCCCTTTATCTTTACCAAACCACACTCCCCTCTAGCGTTACCCAAACCCCACTCCCCTCTATCCTAACGAAAACCCACTCCCCTCTATCATTACCCAAACCCCACTCCCATCTATCTTCACATAAACCCCACTCCCCTACATCTTTATGAAACCCAACTCCTCTCTATCGTTACCCAAACCCCACTCCGCACTATCTTTACCCAAACTCCATTCCCTCTATCTTCACCCAAACCCCACTCCCCTCTATCTTTACACAAACCCCAATCGCCTGTATCCTCATCGAAACCCCCCTCCCCTCTGTCTTTACCCAAACCAACTCCCCTCTATATTTACCAAACCCAACACCCTGATATTTTTACCAAATCCCAGGCCCCTCTATCCTCACTCAAACTTCACTCCCCTCTATTTTCCGAACCCCACTCCCCTCTATCTTTACCCAAGCCCCACTCCCTTCTATCTTAACCAAACCCCACTCACCTCTATCTTTACGAAAACCCACTCCCCTCTACCTTCACCCAAACCCCACTCCCGTCTATCTTTACCCAGACCCCACTCGCCTCTATCTTTGCCCAAACCCCACTCCCCTCAATCTTTACCAAACACCACTCCCTCTATCTTCAGCGAAACTGCACTCCCCTCTATCTTCACCCAAACCCCACTCCCCTCTATCTTTACCAAATCCCACTCCCCTCTATCTTTATCAAACCCTATCCTCTTTATCCTTACCAAATCCCACTCCCTCTATCTTTACCCAAACCCCACTCCCTTCTATCTATACCCAAACCCAATCCCCTTTATCTTTACCAAACCCCACTCCCCTCTATCTTTATCAAACCCCAATCACCTCTATCTTCACCCAAACCCCAAACCCCTGTATCTTTCCGAAACCCCACTCCCCTCTGTCTTTACCTAAACACCACACCCCTCTATCTTTAGAAAACCCCACTACCGTGTCTATATCCGAAACCCACTGACCACTATCTTTACCAAGCCCCATCCCATTTATATTTACCAAACCCCACTCCCGTCTATCTTTACCCAAACCCCACTGCACTCTATCTTTGCCCAAACACCACTCCCCTCTAACTTAACCCAAACCACACTCCCCTCTATGTTCACCAAACTCCACTCCTCTCTATCTTTACCAAACTACACTCCCCTCTATCTTTACCCAAAACCCACCCCCCTCCATTTTTACGAAGCCCCATTCGCCTCTATCTTTACCCAAACCCCACTCCCCTCTATCTTTACGGAAACCCACTCCCCTCTATCTTCACCCAAACCCCACTCCCCTCTATCTTTACCCAAACTCCACTCCCCTCTATCTTTACCAAACTCCCACTCCCCTCTATCTTCACCCAAACCCCACTCCCTCTATCATGACCCAAACTCCACTCCTCTCTATATTCACCCAAACCCCACTCTCCTTTATCTTCACACAAACCCCACTCCCCTCTATTTTACCCAAACCCCACTCCTCTCTACCTTTACCAAACCCCACTCCCCTCTATCTTCAGCGAAACCGCATTCCCCTCTATCTTCACCCAAACCCCACTCCTCACTATCTTTACCCAACCCCACTCCCCTCTATCTTAACCCAGACCGCACTCCCCTCTATCTTCACACAAACTCCACTCCTCTCTATCTTTACCAAACTCCACTCCCCTCTATATTCACCCAAACCCCCACTCCCCTCTATCTTCACCCAAACCCACTCCCCTCTATATTTAGCAAACCCCACTCCCCTCTATCTTTACCAACCTCACTCACCTCTATCTTCATCCAAACCCCACTCCGCACTATCTTCACCCAAACCACACTCCCCTTTATCTTTACCAAACCCACTCCCCTCTAGCGTTACCCAAACCCCACTCCCCTCTATCCTAACGAAACCCCACTCCCCTCTATCTTTACCCAAACCCCACTCCCATCTATCTTCACATAAACCCCACTCCCCTACATCTTTATGAAACCCAACTCCTCTCGATCGTTACCCAAACCCCACTCCGCACTATCTTTACCCAAACTCCATTCCCCTCTATCTTCACCCAAACCCCACTCCCCTCTATCTTTACGCAAACCCAACTCGCCTGTATCTTTACCAAACCCCACTCCCCTCTATCTTCACCCAGACCACACAGCCCTCTATCTTTAGCAAAACTCACTCCCCTTTATCTTCATCCAAACACCCCTCCCCTCTGTCTTTACCCAAACCAACTCCCCTCTATCTTTACCAAACCCAACACCCCAATATTTTTTCCAAACCCAGGCCCCTCTATCCTCACTCAAACGTCACTCCCCTCTATCTTTCCGAACCCCACTCCCCTCTATCTTTACCCAAGCCTCACTCTCCTCTATCTTAACCCAAACCCCACTCACCTCTATCTTTACGAAAACCCACTCCCCCTCTATCTTCACCCAAACCCTACTCCCGTCTATCTTTACCCAAACCCCACTCACCTCTATCTTTGCCCAAACCCCACTCCCCTCAATCTTTACCAAATCCCACGCCTGTATCTTCAGCGAAACCGCACTCCCCTCTATCTTCACCCAAACCCACTCCCCTCTATCTTTACCAAATCCACTCCCCTCTATCTATACCCAAACCCAATCCCCTTTATCTTTACCAAACCCCACTCCCCTCTATCTTTATGAAACACCACTCGCCTCTATCTTTAACCATTCCCACTCCCCTGTATACTAACGAAACCCCACTCACCTCTATCATTAACGAAACTCCACTCCCCTCTATCTTTGGAAAAACCCACACCGCTCTCCCTTCACCCAACCCCACTCCCCTCTATCTTTTCCCAAACTCCACACCCCTCTAACTTTACCAAACTCACACACCCCTCTATCTTCACCCAAACCCACTCCCCTCTATCATGACCCAAACCCCACTCCCCTCTATCTTCACCCATACCCCAGTCCCCTCTATCTATACACAAACCCCACGCCCCTCTAAATTTACCAGCCCCACTCCCCTCTATCATCACCCAAACCACACTCCCCTCTATCTTTACCAAACCTCACTCACCTCTATCTTCATCCAAACCCCACTCCCCACTATCTTCACCCAAACCACACTCCCCTTTATCTTTACCAAACCACACTCCCCTCTAGCGTTACCCAAACCCCACTCCCCTCTATCCTAACGAAAACCCACTCCCCTCTATCATTACCCAAACCCCACTCCCATCTATCTTCACATAAACCCCACTCCCCTACATCTTTATGAAACCCAACTCCTCTCTATCGTTACCCAAACCCCACTCCGCACTATCTTTACCCAAACTCCATTCCCCTCTATCTTCACCCAAACCCCACTCCCCTCTATCTTTACACAAACCCCAATCGCCTGTATCCTCATCGAAACCCCCCTCCCCTCTGTCTTTACCCAAACCAACTCCCCTCTATATTTACCAAACCCAACACCCTGATATTTTTACCAAATCCCAGGCCCCTCTATCCTCACTCAAACTTCACTCCCCTCTATTTTCCGAACCCCACTCCCCTCTATCTTTACCCAAGCCCCACTCCCTTCTATCTTAACCCAAACCCCACTCACCTCTATCTTTACGAAAACCCACTCCCCTCTACCTTCACCCAAACCCCACTCCCGTCTATCTTTACCCAGACCCCACTCGCCTCTATCTTTGCCCAAACCCCACTCCCCTCAATCTTTACCAAACACCACTCCCTCTATCTTCAGCGAAACTGCACTCCCCTCTATCTTCACCCAAACCCCACTCCCCTCTATCTTTACCAAATCCCACTCCCCTCTATCTTTATCAAACCCTATCCTCTTTATCCTTACCAAATCCCACTCCCCTCTATCTTTACCCAAACCCCACTCCCTTCTATCTATACCCAAACCCAATCCCCTTTATCTTTACCAAACCCCACTCCCCTCTATCTTTATCAAACCCCAATCACCTCTATCTTCACCCAAACCCCAAACCCCTGTATCTTTCCGAAACCCCACTCCCCTCTGTCTTTACCTAAACACCACACCCCTCTATCTTTAGAAAACCCCACTACCGTGTCTATATCCGAAACCCACTGACCACTATCTTTACCAAGCCCCATCCCATTTATATTTACCAAACCCCACTCCCGTCTATCTTTACCCAAACCCCACTGCACTCTATCTTTGCCCAAACACCACTCCCCTCTAACTTAACCCAAACCACACTCCCCTCTATGTTCACCCAAACTCCCACTCCTCTCTATCTTTACCAACTACACTCCCCTCTATCTTTACCCAAAACCCACCCCCCTCCATTTTTACGAAGCCCCATTCGCCTCTATCTTTACCCAAACCCCACTCCCCTCTATCTTTACGGAAACCCACTCCCCTCTATCTTCACCCAAACCCCACTCCCCTCTATCTTTACCCAAACTCCACTCCCCTCTATCTTTACCAAACTCCCACTCCCCTCTATCTTCACCCAAACCCCACTCCCTCTATCATGACCCCAAACTCCACTCCTCTCTATATTCACCCAAACCCCACTCTCCTTTATCTTCACACAAACCCCACTCCCCTCTATTTTACCCAAACCCCACTCCTCTCTACCTTTACCAAACCCCACTCCCCTCTATCTTCAGCGAAACCGCATTCCCCTCTATCTTCACCCAAACCCCACTCCTCACTATCTTTACCCAACCCCACTCCCCTCTATCTTAACCCAGACCGCACTCCCCTCTATCTTCACACAAACTCCACTCCTCTCTATCTTTACCAAACTCCACTCCCCTCTATATTCACCCAAACCCCACTCCCCTCTATCTTCACCCAAACCCCACTCCCCTCTATATTTAGCAAACCCCACTCCCCTCTATCTTTACCAAACTCCACTGCCCTCCATCTTTACCCAAACCCCACTCCCCTGTATCTATACCCAAACCCAATCCCCTTTATCTTTGCCAAACCCCACTCCCCTCTATCTTTATCAAACGCCACTCCCCTCTATCTTTACCCAAACCCCACTCCCCTCTATCCTAACGAAACCCACACCCCTCTATCTTCACCCAAAACTCACACACCTCTATCTTTACCAAACCCCACTCCCGTCTATCTTTACCAAACCCCACTCCACTCTATCTTCAACCAAACCCCACTCTCCTGTGTCTTTACACAAACCCCACACCCCTCTATCTTTAGAAAACCCCACTACTGTGTCTATATCCAAAACCCACTCAGCACTATCTTTACGAAACCCCACTCCCCTCTATCTTTACCAAATCCCACTCCGCTCTATCTTTACCAAACACCACTCCCCTCTATCTATACCAAACCCCACTCCCCTCTATCTTCACCCAAACCCCACTCCAGTCTATCTTTACCAAATCCCACTCCCCTCTATCTTTATCAAACCCACTCCCTTCTATCTTTACCAAACCCCATTCCCATCTGTCTTTACCCAAACAAAACACCCCTCTATCTTTAGAAAACCCAACTACCGTGTCTATATCCAAAACCCACTCACCACTATCTTTACCAAACCCCACTCCCATATATATCTTTATCCAAACCCCACTCCTCTATATCTTTACCAAACCCCACTCCCCTCTATCTTCACCCAAATCCAAATCCCGTCTATCTTTACCAAATCCAACTCCCCTCTATCTTTACCAAATCCAACTCCCCTCTATGTCTACCAAACCCCACTCCCCTCTATCTTTACCCAAACCCCATTCCCCTCCATGTTCACCCAAACCCCACTCCCCTCTATCTTCACACAATACCCACTCCCCTCTATCTTTACCAAATCCCACTCCCCTCTATCTTTATCAAACCCACTCCCCTCTATCATTACCAAAACCCAGCCCCCTCTCTCTTTACCCAAACCCAACTACCCTCTATCTATACCCAAACCCATCCCCTTTATCTTTACCAAACCCCACTCCCCTCTATCTTTATCAAACCCCATTCTCCTCTATCTTTACCAATCCCCACTCCCCTCTATCTTCACCTAAACCCCACTCACCACTAACTTTACTAAATCCCTCTCCCTTCTATCTGTACCAAACCCCACTCCCCTCTATCTTCACCCAAACCCCACTCCCCTCTATCTTTACTCAAACCCCACTCCCCTCTATCCTAACGAAACCCCACTGCCCTCTATCTTAACCCAAACCCCACTCTCCTCTATCTTCACCCAAACCCCACTCACCTCTATCTTTACCAAACCCCACTCCCGTCTATCTTTACCCAAACCCCACTCCCCTCTATCTTCACCCAAACCTCACTCCCTCTATCATGACCCAAACTCCACTCCCCTTATATTCACCCAAACCCCACTCCCCTCTATCTTCACCCAAACCCCACTCCCCTCTATCTTTACCCAAACTCCACTCCCCTCTATCTTTACCAAACCCCACTCCCCTCTATCTTTACCAAACCCCACTGCCCTCTATCTTTACCCAAACCCAACTCCACTGTATCTATACCCAAACCCAATCCCCTTTATCTTTGCCAAACCCCACTCCCCTCTATGTTTATCAAACGCCACTCCCCTCTATCTTAACCCAAACCCCACTCCCCTCTATCTTAACAAAACCCACTCCCCTCTATTTTCTCCCAAACCCCACTCACCTCTATTTTTACCAAACCCCACTCCCGTCTATCTTTACCAAAATCCCACTCCGCTCTATCTTAAACTAAACCCCACTCCCTTCTGTCTTTACCCAAACCCCACTCACCTCTATTTTTACACAAACCCCACACACCTCTATCTATACCCAAACTCAATCCCCTTTATCTTTACCAACTCCACTCCCCTATATCTTTATCAAACCCACTCCCCTCTATCATTACCAAAACCCAGCCCCCTCTCTCTTTACCCAAACCCAACTCCCCTCTATCTATACCCAAAACCAACCCCTTTATCTTTACCAAACCCCACTCCCCTCTATCTTTATCAAACCCATTCTCCTCTATCTTTACCAATCCCCACTCCCCTCTATCTTCACCTAAACCCCACTCACCACTAACTTACCAAACCCCATTCCCCTCTATCTTTACCAAACCCCACTCCCCTCTATCTTCACCCAAACCCCACTCCCCTCTATCTTTACCCAAACTCCACTCCCCTCTATATTTACCAAACCCCACTCCCCTCTATCTTTACCCAAACCCAACTCCACTGTATCTATACCCAATCCCAATCCCCTTTATCTTTGCCAAACCCCACTCCCCTCTATCTTAACAAAGCCCACTCCTCTCTATTTTCTCCCAAACCCCACTCACCTCTATTTTTACCAAACCCCACTCCCGTCTATCTTTACCAAAATCCCACTCCGCTCTATCTTAAACCAAACCCCACTCCCTTCTGTCTTTACCAAACCCCACACACCTCTATCTTAACCCAAACTCAATCCCCTTTACCTTTACCAACCCCACTCCCCTCTATCTTTATCAAACCCTATTCCCCTCTATCTTTACCAAACCCCACTCCCCTCTATCTTCACCCAAACCCCACTCCCCTCTATCTTTACCCAAACCCCACTCCCCTCTATCTTAACCCAGACCGCACTCCCCTCTTTCACCCAAACTCCACTCCTCTCTATCTTTACCAAACTCCACTCCCCTCTATCTTTACAAAAACCCCACCCCTCTCTATCTTTCCGAAACCCCATTCACCTCTATCTTTAACCAAATCCCACTCCCCTCTATCTTTATGAAAACCCACTCCCCTCTATCTTCACCCAAACCCTACTCCCCTCTACCTTTACCCAAACTCTACTCCCCTCTATCTTTACCAAACTCCCACTCCCCTCTATCTTCACCCAAACCCCACTCCCTCTCTCATGACCCAAACTCCACTCCCCTCTATATTCACCCAAACCCCACTCCCCTCTATCTTTACCCAAACCCCACTCCCCTCTATCTTAACCCAGACCGCACTCCCCTCTTTCACCCAAGCTCCACTCCTCTCTATCAGTATCAAACTCCACTCCCCTCTATCTTTACAAAAACCCCACCCCTCTCTATCTTTCCGAAACCCCATTCACCTCTATCTTTAACCAAATCCCACTCCCCTCTATCTTTATGAAAACCCACTCCCCTCTATCTTCACCCAAACCCTACTCCCCTCTACCTTTACCCAAACTCTACTCCCCTCTATCTTTACCAAATTCCCACTCCCCTCTATCTTCACCCAAACCCCACTCCCTCTCTCATGACCCAAACTCCACTCCCCTCTATATTCACCCAAACCCCACTCCCCTCTATCTTCACCCAAACCCCACACTCCTCTATCTTTACCCAAACCCCACTCCCCTCTATCTTAACGAAACCCATTCCCCTCTATTTTCACCCAAGCCCCACTCACCTCTATTTTTACCAAACCCCACTCAAGTCTATCTTTACCAAAATCCCACTCCACTCCATCTTAAACCAAACCCCGCTCCCTTCTGTCTTTACCCAAACCCCACACACCTCTATCTATACCCAAACTCAATCCCCTTTATCTTTACCAACTCCACTCCCCTCTATCTTTATCAAACCCCATTTCCCTCTATCTTTACCAAACTGCACTCCCCTCTATTTTCACCCAAACCCCACTCACCACTAACTTTTACAAAGCCCACTCCCCTCTATCTTTACCAAACCCCACTCTCCTATATCATTACCCAAACCCCACTCCCTTCTACCTTTACCAAACTCGACTCCCCTCTATCTTCAACCAAATTCCAGTCCCATCTATCTTTACCAAACCCCACTCCCCCTCTATCTTCACCCAAACCCCACTCTGCTCTATCTTTACCAAACCCCACTCCCCTCTATCTTTACCCAAACCCCACTCCCCTCTATCTTACTGAAACCCACTCCACTCTATTTTCACCCAAATCCCACTCACCTTTATTTTTACCAAACCCCACTCCCGTCTATCTTTACCAAAATCCCACTCCACTCTATCTTAAACCAAACCTCACTCCCTTCTGTCTTTACCCAAACCCCACACACCTCTATCTATACCCAAACTCAATCCCCTTTATCTTTACCAACCCCACTCCCTCTATCTTTATCAAACCCCATTCCCCTCTATCTTTACCAAACCCCACTCCCCTCTATCTTCACCCAAACCCCACTCCCCTCTATCTTCACCCAAACACCACTCCCCTCTATCTTTACCCAAACCCCACTCCCCTCTATCTTAACCCAGACCGCACTCCCCTCTTTCACCCAAGCTCCACTCCTCTCTATCAGTATCAAACTCCACTCCCCTCTATCTTTACAAAAACCCCACCCCTCTCTATCTTTCCGAAACCCCATTCACCTCTATCTTTATCCAAATCCCACTCCCCTCTATCTTTATGAAAACCCACTCCCCTCTATCTTCACCCAAACCCTACTCCCCTCTACCTTTACCCAAACTCTACTCCCCTCTATCTTTACCAAACTCCCACTCCCCTCTATCTTCACCCAAACCCCACTCCCTCTATCATGACCCAAACTCCACTCCCCTCTATATTCACCCAAACCCCACTCCCCTCTATCTTCACCCAAACCCCACACTCCTCTATCTTTACCCAAACCCCACTCCCCCTCTATCTTAACGAAACCCACTCCCCTCTATTTTCACCCAAACCCCACTCACCTCTATTTTTACCAAACCCCACTCAAGTCTAGCTTTACCAAAATCCCACTCCACTCTATCTTAAACCAAACCCCACTGCCCTCTGTCTTTACCCAAACCCCACACACCTCTATCTATACCCAAACTCAATCCCCTTTATCTTTACCAACTCCACTCCCCTCTATCTTTATCAAACCCCATTTCCCTCTATCTTTACCAAACCCCACTCCCCTCTATTTTCACCCAAACCCCACTCACCACTAACTTTTACAAAGCCCACTCCCCTCTATCTTTACCAAACCCCACTCTCCTATATCATTACCCAAACCCCACTCCCTTCTATCTTTACCAAACTCGACTCCCCTCTATCTTCAACCAAACTCCAGTCCCGTCTATCTTTACCAAACCCCACTCCCCTCTATCTTCACCCAAACCCCACTCTGCTCTATCTTTACCAAACCCCACTCCCCTCTATCTTTACCCAAACCCCACTCCCCTCTATCTTAACGAATCCCACTCCCCTCTATTTTCACCCAAACCCCACTCACCTTTATTTTTACCAAACCCCACTCCCGTCTATCTTTACCAAAATCCCACTCCACTCTATCTTAAACCAAACCTCACTCCCGTCTGTCTTTACCCAAACCCCACACACCTCTATCTATACCCAAACTCAATCCCCTTTATCTTTACCAACCCCACTCCTCTCTATCTTTATCAAACCCCATTCCCCTCTACCTTTACCAAACCCCACTCCCCTCTATCTTCACCCAAACCCCACTCCC